>NC_086381.1:71813966-72119920 GCF_036588685.1 Mytilus trossulus
CTTACTTGAATGTTCATAACATACTAAATGTATGTTCATATTGAAATTGATAGAAAACCAAAAAATGGGATAATTGGAAATAAAGGAGGAGGGATAAAAAAAAAGTATTTTCCTGTCCTCAATAACCTATGACTTATGATACTTTTTTTGCTCCAGTCATTCAATATTTTTAAAAATTCATCCAACAACACTTTACATACTTTAAACTACGCTCTGAATGCCCGCGATTTCGCGGGTGTGTTCTAGTATTTATTTTATATGTAGTTAATAGTGGGGAAAACATCAATCCCCTGATACGCGAAAAGGGGGAGCCGAAGGTCTAGTTTAAAAGTCTTAGATGCATGATTTTTTTATTAGTTGTTAGTGGCTATGAACTACAGTGCTTTCTGATAACTCCGAATACTCTCAGATATGTTCCTAGTGTCTTTTTGTTGTCGGGATGTACATGTTCCCATGCAGCCACATTCACTTGTTTTATTGTCCATCTGATGAGTTTAGCCTTTTTCAACTGATTTTTATAGTTCGTTCTTATGTTGAACTGTAATACCCCTGTCCCAGGTTAGGGGAGGGTTGGGATCCCGCTATCATGTTTAACCCCGCCACATTATTTATGTATCTGCCTGTCCCAAGTCAGGAGCCTGTTATTCAGTGGTTGTCGTTTGTTTATGTGTTACATATTTGTTTTTCGTTCATTTTTTATACAAATAAGGCCTTTAGTTTTCTCGTTTGAATTGTTTTACATTGTCATATCGGGGCCTTTTTTAGTGGACTATGCGGTATGGGCTTTGCTCGTTGTTGAAGGCGTACGGTGACCTATAGTTGTTAATGTCTGTGTCATGTTGGTCTCTTGTGAATGGTTGTGTTATTTGCAATCATACCACATCTTCTTTTTTATAAAGAAGGTAGATCGAGACACACATGCGAACAAATAGTGAACTAGAACAGCACATACTGATAGTGGACACACAAACAACGAAATATTAAGATAGATAAAGTACCTTTACACTTACAACGAATATGGGACGTGGGTAAAGACTGAGCAGTTGCCATTAGCATTTGTATTAACTCCAATATACTGAGACAAATATCCCGCATGGAAAAAGTAATTGTAATCAAGACGGACAACCACACATATCATAAAGAACGGAGTTGGTCTTTTTAAAGAAAATTTACCAATACACATAAGAAAAACGCATTGTCGGAATAATGGGCTGTCGGAGTAATGGGTTGTCGGAATAATGGGCTGTCGGAGTAATGGGCTGTCGAAATAGTGGGCTGTCGGAGTAATGGGCTGTCGGAATAATGGTTGTCGGACTAATGGGATGTCACCGTAATACATAAGGCATAAACCCTGTACATGTCGTATACAGGGCGTTTACTTCGTGCACAATATTTGGTGTGTACATTGGACCATATATAACCGGTGATACATTGAATGTACTTGGTTTACATTTCCTATACACTTTATAACTTTATACATTGGGTATATTTGGTGTACCTGGCTGCGACTGCAGAGGTCGCAATTTAAACAAAATTTAATGTGATTAGTTTGGACACAATATCTAAAATTGATGCAGCTCTGATACAGAATTTCACGAAACCTTTTCAGATAATAACTTAAGGACATACTTTATAGTTATGCATATCGACGGGAAATTGCGATTCAATTTTTTTTCTAGGAGTTACGCCCCTTTGAACTTATATACTTTAATGTACTACTGCAACAGTTTGTCATCGCAACTCCTCTCAAATCACACAACAGAATTTCAAGAAACCTTTTCAGATAATAAGGACACACTATGTAGTTGTGCATATTGACTGGAAATTGCGATTCAATTTTTTTTCTAGGAGTTACGCCCCTTTGAACTTATTTGCTTCAATGTATTTCTGCAACAGTTTGTCATTGCAACTCCTCTCAAACCACACAACAGAATTTCACAAAACCTTTTCAGATAATAAGGACATACTTTGTAGTTGTGCATATTGACGGGAAATTTCGATTCAATTTTTTTCTAGGAGTAACGCCCCTTTGAACTTATTTGCTTCAATGTACTACTGCAACAGTTTGTCATCGCAACTCCTCTCAAACCACAAAACAGAATTTCACGAAACCTTTTCAGATAATAAGAACATACTTTGTAGTTGTGCATATCGACGGGAAAGTGCGATTCAATTTTTTTTTCTAGGAGTTACGCCCCTTTGAACTTATTTGCTTCAATGTACTTCTGCAACAGTTTGTCATCAAGAAGTTTTCAGTTTTGATTTTGATTTAGGTGCAATACCACCAAATCATGGAACGTCACATCTGGTTGCATACAAAAGTAGGTCTAAAAAAATATTCCCTTGAATTTGACCGTTGTAGGTAATTAATCTTACATTTTATTGCAGTAAAACTATTTCTGTGTCATAAACATATGTCTTTGGTATTTCAAAGCACCATTATTTTTTATTTGTGATTTCTATAGAAAATGTTGTCATCTTGAGGTTACATGGTGACTAAACCTTGTACACAGATAGAATTAAAGAACCTTAGTGAGCACGCTCACATACCCCATGTCCCCACATGTCATTGGAGAAATTAAATAAGTGTAAGAAAAATAAATTGTATAAGAAAAATTAATTTCCTGCCAATATGCACATCTTAATAGTATGTCCTTATTATCTACAAAATTTCATGAAATTCTGTTGTGTGGTTTCAGAGGAGTTAAGATGACAAACTGTTGCAGAAGTACATTGAGGCAAATAAGTTCAAAAGGGAATCGCAATTTCCCGTTGATCTGCACAACTACATAGTATGTCCTTATTATCTGAACAGGTTTCGTGAAATTCTGTTGTGTGGTTTGAGAGGAGTTGCGATGACAAGAAACAGGACTGACGGACGGACTGACAGACGGACTGACGAGTCAAAAACATTATACCCTCCGCAACTCGTTGCGTGGGGTATAATAAGGGGAGAAATTTGATTGGTTAACTTCCAATGATGGTTGTTTTCTTATATGCAATGGAATGTGATGTGAAACTTTTTCTATAGAACTGGACAGGTTAAAACTTTACTCATGCCAAGTATTTCTTTATTTGAAACAAAGATAAATTCTGCACAATTTTTTGAAAAGTGCAAATTTAACAAAGACTAATAGGGGAAAATCAATGGTGGTATTACACCTAGAGCCTTTTTTCATAGTTTTTTCCATGAATTGTTGCTTGTGCAAAAAAATCTCACTTCCCTTCAGCAAGATTTGCAAGGATTGATGGTTTTTCTCCTCCATGTTGCTGTGCAAATTTCTCTAGATGCTGTTAACCTTGATTTGCTGGCTAAAAATCATTTCAAAATAACACTTCTTGTCAAAAAGCCTCATCTGTTGAATTTTCTTTTCTTTGTTTACATCAACCTTAAATGTGAACAAATAGTATAGCATTTATATTTAATATACTTGTCCGTGTAGGCCTTTGTAGGGAATAATGTTAAAATACCAATTTCGCTGCACCAGATGTGCAGATCAACAAATAGTTTTCATCAGTGATGTTTGAGGCCAAATTATTACCATGCAAAAAACATATATATTTTTTCTACCATGCATGACAAACATGTACATTTACAAATGTAATTTTAATACAATGGCATGCATTATCAATAAAATACTTTTTGGGGTTCTTTTTGTAAGGTATCCCTCTTTTCATTCACATTGACAAATGTAATTTTAATACAATGGCATGCATTATCAATAAAATACTTTTTGGGGTTCTTTTTGTAAGGTATCCCTCTTTTCATTCACATTTATAACTTCATGTACAAAAAAATAATAAAGACAAAGTATAAAAGAGACTTTAATCAGTGCGGGGCCACTAGGATATTTGCCCACTTTGCACCAGCACTATGATGATTTCCTAGGCAGGGAATCGAACCCTGGTACACTGAAAAAGTCTCATAAATATACAATGATTATAATGGTAGCACAAATTTTTTGGGCAATATATACAATGGTTTACTTGAATGATCTGTTTGATATTCTAAAAACTTGGATCATAATTTCAAAAATCTAAAATTTGAAAACTTTTTAATAACTTTAATTAATAATCTAATTGATTTAAATTTTATACAAACCCGACTATACACAAGTTACTGTAAATTCATTTGCATTTTTTCCCCATTTAACCATATGCTCCGCAGTGCCCAGCTTTATATGACCGCAGAGGTCCAACCATGAACAGTTGGGGCAAGTATTAAAACAACAATTAAGCTTGATATAGCTCTGAATTTGGATTGTGATTAAATAGTTGACACAACATAGGTTTCTATCACAGAATGAATTTTGTCTAAGATCTTAAACTTCGAAACTTCGAAACTTCAAAATTTTAAATTATGGTCCAATACCCACAATCTAATTACATGGTTAGATTCAGCATATCATAGAACCCCAAAATTCAATTTCTGATGAAATCAAATAACGTACAATTTTACACCCTTTAGATGTTTCGATCTCAATGTGGAGCAATTTAATTCTAACCGGGCCAAAATATTAAAAATCTAAATACATGGTTAGATTCAGCATATTGAAAAACCCCATACATGTATATTCTATTTTTGTTGAAGTTAAAGTGACATCCAGCGCATAATGAACATGATGAAGTCCAAAATCAACACTTGTATTAACTATAAAGTTCTAAAAACATCTTAAACCCTTGAAAAACACCCTATAAAATTACAAGATTTATTTTGTTCTATTGTCATTCTCTTACCCAGTTCAAACCCTACCTTTGATAAACATCATTCTCCCATCAACTTTTTTTATGCAGACACCACTGTATTGATCTGAATCATGCATCTGATGAGTAAAAACCCCTACAAAAGAGTTTTAAATGTTTTTTTATTTTTGTGCTTTAACACCACTATCTCAGGTTAGAGAGAGGGTTTAAAATTTGGATCCATCAAATACGTTTAACCTAACTGCAGTTATACTATATGCACAATATGCCTGTCCCGACTCAGTATCTTTAGTGGTTGTACATGTAGCTTGTTAATCTTTTTATATTAGACTGGCAATAAGTTCGTCCTACCTGAATTGTTTCACATTAGTACTCATTGGGGCTTGAATGGAGAGTTGTCTTATTGGTAACGATAACACATCTTTTTGTGATTATATTCATGTACAATGTTATCAGATTATAACATGGTATTTTTCATATCGCATGTATTATCAGCCCTAGGTGCAATATCAGCCCAAAAGCCGCATGGCTCAAGGGCTGATATTGACCCAGGGCTGATAATACATGCGATAAGAAAAATGACATGTTATGATCTTTTTATCATATGCTTCAACAATGGAGAATAATAACGGCTAAAATCATAATTAATCATTTTACGTGGTTACCAGATAGAGTTCAAAGAGTGAAAAGATTACGGACGTCGGACTCATAATTAAGTTCATTCGATATGAATACTTTCGATCATCTGCTCAACAGAGAAGAAAAATATTTTGTTATAGATGAATCGACAAAATATATAATTAAACAATATACATAATTAACATTGTTTGGAGGTCAACTTTTTTAAGCAACTTTCTAAATTAATATGTTTGAAACTGTTTTAAAAATGCAATTATTTTTAATAATTTGTTTGTTTCTTTTTTTTCTAATTATTTTACACAATATATTCTCAAGTATCCAAATATTGTTTTGTACACTTCTTTGTAAATTGATGTGTTTTCACTGAAAACGTTGCATTGAGGTGTATTTTCCGGAATTTTCCGAGTATCACCGGAATGCCATGCGATAATGTTACGGAAAGGCATGCGATAACAATCGAAGCAAATGATAAACTTTTCATATCAGCCCGCCAAGCACCAATCGAAAAATATGGAATTTACGTTAATTAAATGCTATTATCACACAGTAAAAATGATATGTTATTTAGTCTGAGTATATGATAAATATATATATTTCATGTATTTTTGATCTTATTACATTACCTTTGTGTTAAATCAAATCAGAAGAGGGGGACTTGAAAGTACATGTAATCCATGGCTAACAAAGATGCAGCAATATGGATGATTTTGAAAATTAAGCATGGGATCATGTAAAATGGCAATATTTACAATTGTATCTAAACTATTGTCAGAGTCTGTATAAGAATTGTGAAAGTATAAAAAATGAAGTAAGGCTACTCTATTCTGACATGATATTGGGGGATTATCTAAAAATAATATATATTAAGAAATACTTTATCATGTTTATTGTAGTTTTAACATTGGTAGGCATTATAATATATTCATGATTATTTTTGCACAAGCAAAAGTGAAGGACCAGTTTAAAGTTCACAAAATGGTGTCTTGCATTTTGTCAAAATTGAAAAACAAAGAATTTAGTATTTCCATCAATTTTGTTCATTAAACATAGTAAAATGATGTCCATCTATAATAAAGCAGGTGTAATGGATATATAGCAGTACCAAGAAATACTTACAAAGGTTTTGTTGAAAAAAAGTACGATGATTTTTACTAGTTCACATTTTAGAAAGATTTAAATAACCATAAATTGAAAGACTGCAAACTTCTATGAAATATGTTGAAGTTCTTCTATCAAAATAAAATCTATTCGATATTAAAGATTTTTTTCATTCTCAGAGTGCATCTTACAATTCAAAGTAGTAGATAGATTTGATAAGAACACATATTCTTCTATTTGTCTTTTAGTTTCTAAGCAAAAGGGATCTGCAAAATGATATTATTATCTCGCAATTTCAACAAATACATTACTATTTACTTTACCTAAGATGGGATGAATTAGATGCACCCAACATTTGTTTTTGGATTTGATATATATTTTGTAATAAAAGTGTTTAGGCCTGTCTTTCGTTTTTGTTAAAATGCTTTTTCCATATGGGTTTTTGTGTTTCTGTATTACATATGACGTAGCTCTGTACTTATACATTCTGTCAGAGAGTTACTTTTCTATGAATATGTTCTATGACTTGTTTTTTTACTGTTACGAATCACAGTTAATGACTAAACTCAACAAAGACCCATCGAAATTTATTTGATAAATTCAACAACACTTACCGTTATCTTGATGATATTTTTTCATTAAATAATCAAGAATTTTCTCAATATACTGCTGAAATTTACCCTAAGGATCTTACTTTAAATAAATCAAATTTATTCGGTAATAACTGTCCTTTCCTGGATTTAGATATTTCGGTTTTAAACAGGAAACTACACTCTAAAATTTACAACACAAGAGACGACTTTTCTTTCCCTATTGTTATTTTTTTCATTTTTAAATGGTGATGTTCCTTTGGCACCATCTTACCGTGTTTATATTTCACAACTTGTTTGTTATGCCCATGTCTGTTATGACGTTTTTAATTTTAACGAACGCAACCTATGTATTACTGGTAAATTATTAAAACCAGGAATATCATGGATATCTTTACCATAAATTACTTAAAACCTTTACTGAATTTTTCCATAGACATGATAGATATAAAGATTTGTTTTGAAGCTTGATTGTACCTGTAGCAAACTTATTTCATACCGGATAGCACATCCTCATTTTTACGGAAATGTTGTTAACAGTGCCCAGAAATTTAGAAATGATCCATGTAAACTTGTCGCTCCCTTAAATAACTTATTCTAAAAGGTTACCAATTCAACACTGTAATAAGATCATTGAACATTGTTTTATTGGTATAAATATTGATTTTGATATCAGTAGATTAAAAGATTAACTAAATATTACTGGTATGTTATATACATACATGTATACATATTCATGGATCTACAATCTGTCGATACCTGTAACTTGGCATTGCACAAGGTCATGTTTTTCTCTGGCTGTTTAAGACGTCTTTACACTAAATCCATTGGATGTTGGATGTGTACAGATTGATTGTTTAGTCTTAGTTGCATGATTTTTTATTAGTTGTTAATGGCTTTGAACTAGCTGTGTCAGATAACTGTGAGTACTCTCGAGCTCACATCTGTTCATTGTGTCTTTTTGTGTCGGGATGTTTAAGTACCCAGCCACGTCCACTTGTATTTTTTGTCTATCTGACAAGTTAATAAAATTGAGAATGGAAATGGAGAATGTGTCAAAGAGACAACAACCTGACCTTGGATAAAAACAACAGCAGAAGCTCACCAACAGGTCTTCACTGTATCGAAAAATTCCCGCACCCAGAGGTGTCCTTCAGCTGGCCCCTAAAAAAATATATTTACTAGTTCAGTGATAATGAATGCCATACTAATTTCCAAATTGTACACAAGATCTAAAATTAAAATGATACAAGACTTGGGATAGGCGCAAAAATGTGGCGGGGTTTAACATGTTTGTGAGATCTAAACCCTCCCCCTATACCTCTAGCCCATGTAGAAAAGTAAACGCATAACAATACGTAAGCCTTTATCAACTGATTTTTATAGGTCCTTCTTATGTTGTACTGTTATACCACTGTCCCAGCTGGTTAGGGGAGGGTTGGGATCCGGCTTACACGTTTAACCCCGCCACATTATTTATGTACAAAAAATGTATGTACCTGTACCAAGTCAGGAGCCTGTAATTCAGTAGTTCGTTTGTCTATGTGTTATATGTACATGTACATGTACATATTTGTTTTTCATTAATTTTTTTACATAAATAAGGCCGTTATTTTTCTCCTTTGGATTGATTTACATTGTCTTTTCTTGGCCTTTTATAGCTGACTATGCAGTATGGGCTTTGCTCATTGTTGAAGGCCGTACGATTACCTACAATGTATAGTTGTTAATGTTTGTGTCATTTTGATCTTTTGTGGATAGTTGTCTCATTGGCAATAATATCACATCTTCTTTTTTATATGGCATCATTTAACTAGAGGCTTTAAAGAGCCTGTGTCGCTCACCTTGTTCTATGTGCATATTAATTAAAGGACACAGATGGATTCATGAGCAAATAGTGTTTTGGTGATGCGATGTGTTTGAAGATCTTACTTTATTGAACATTCTTGCTACTTACAATTTTCTCTATCTTTAATAAACTTGGCCCTTTCCAAAAATTACTGTTAATTTAAAAGTTATCATGTACATATTTTTAAATTACTGTACAATATCTAAGATACAAGGTATACAGAAAAAGGAAAACAATTTTGGACATTGAACGAGTTACCAAGGCAACAAATCATGTCTTAATTTGCATCATGTGCATAATTTGTAAAATTTCTTGATTTTCTTTGTTGTTCTTCAAATTTTTAAGTATATTTTAGATTGAAAAGGAAGTGCCAACCTAAGAAACAACTTTGGTGATATTTTGTTAATAGCATAAAAGTTGTAATAAAGCATCTGTTAAATTATTATGATTATTTTGTTGTTTCTTGGCTGATATGTTTTCACAACAGATACATTGTATAAAGATAGCAAACTGTATAAACTCTGTATTTTTCATCGTTTTTGTGAAAACAGTATATATAATACCTAATTGTGACGTCATCACATAAAAATCTTCATGTTTTTCATGTTTTTGTTGATATTTCTTGATCCTAATATGCATTTTTAAACAGTATGTGCCAATTTGAAAAAAGTTATTTAAAATTTGTTTTGGCCTTAACCAGGCCGAGGTATTTCTTAGTACTGCTGATTATCAATTTCACCTGCTTTATTATAGATGGACATCATTTTACTATGTTTAATAAACCCTACTAATTTACCCAACTTACCGAATTAAAGCAAGACAATCATAAGTCATGTAAGTATCTGAGATGTTCCTTAATGTTTAGAATAAAAAGATTGACGTGAGGGTAATGCTCTGAGCCATCGGTATAAGTCTACAGATTGCTCTAAAGCAATTGTATACCAAAAATTGTTGAAAATTGACTATAAAGGTCAATAACTTCTTTAGGGGTCACTTGACCATTTTAGTCATGCTGACTGATTTGTAGATCTTACTTTGCTGAACATTATTGCTTTTACAGGCTATCTCTATCTATGATACTTTTCAAGATAATAACCAAAAACGGCAAAATTTCCTTAAAATAACTAATTCAGCCCAGGGGCAACCCAACAACCAGGTGTCAGATTCCCCTAAATATTTCAGGACAGATAAATCTTAGCTTGATAAACAATTTTAACCGTGTCAGATTTACTCATAAAAGCTTTGGTTTCAGAGTTAAAAGCCAAAATCTACATTTTCCCCTTATGTTCTATTTTTAGCTATGGTGCCCATCTTGGTTGGTTGCCCGGGTCAATGGACACATTTCTTAAACAAGATACCCTAATGATGATTGTGGCCAAGTTTGGTTAGATTTTTGTAAATTAAAAATTTTTGTAAATTAAAAATTAAAAGTTAATAATATATGTAAACATGGTTAAAGACAATGGACGATGAAGACTGACGTGAAAAGATGAGAAAAGCTCACTTGGCCCTATGGGCCAGGTAAGCAAATCAGACATGGAGTCTATCCATGCTAAAATTTTACAAACATGCCTATCGGAAACACTTGCAATATTGGAAAAATCATGGTGTATGCAATTTTATCCCCACCAACATGACCAATGCAATGTCTAAAGGGAAACAAACAGGAAGAAACCTATCAAAAAATCAACAGACCATTTATACAGCCACCAGTTGAAAGAAGTTCAGGCTGACAAAATATTATTCGTACGAAAAGAAAATTCGCAAAAGAATCCATCTACCATTTTGTCTTACATGTCTTAGTACTAACACGAATAAATAGAACAATTTTTTTTATACAAAGAAGGGCTGCAAGGTATGTGACAACTGCTAGACATGATGGACTCCCTACAATAACTAAGAAAGGAAACCAGACTTGTTATGTTTTACAAAAATGACAGAAACATGTTTGAAAATATATATCATGAATATCTGAAGAAGCCATTTGCGCCAAGGAATAAATGAATAAACAGAAAAAACATAATGTACATCTAAAACTTAAAAGACAACCAAGTAACACACTTGCATATGCATATTGATGTCCTTCATGCCACAGATCCTTGAGTTTAAGTTGTACATTGTATATCATAAGAAGACCATAAGAATGATCCAGGGGAGGATCCAGCAATTTAAAAAAAAGGGGGGGGGGTATTCCAACAATAATTATGTCCCCATTTAAAGCTTCAAACTCCCCTGGATCCGCCAATGTGATCTACCACCAGATATGCAACAGGCAGACAGACACCAGACGGCTGATGCATCCAAAAGGTCAAAGTGGCAATTTTTAAAGCTCAAATTTCACAAGTATATCAATTTCACTGGATCTCATCACCTGACTAAACAATCGTCTTGTTAAACAGAAAACAAATATAAAATATCTTAAATCTTTGACTTGTTGAAGAAGGAGTATATTTCTTTATTTACATGCATGATTTATAATTTAAATATCCGACAAAACAGTCAGAAGCAAGCTTCCGTACAACCAACATGCATGAGTAACGAATAAACAATAAAAAGATAAAAAAAAACCTTTTTTCTTCAATCCATCAAAAATACATCTATCTGCAACAATACGTTAAAATTCAGTTGAAAGATTGACATATAAAATAATGATTATATAACGGAACGATTTTACCTGCAAGCTGCCATTTTGTCCTATTTAATCGAAGCGAATGAATCCAAAGGTGTTCCGAATAAGATCTTCGAAAGAATATATGTGAAATTTCAGACGTGCTACTCATATATATGTCGAATATTTTTTCTATTTCTTACAATTTCTTGGAGAAAATTAATCGAAAACTGCAGAAAGTTCCCACCAATTTACTCAAATAATAATATAAGTGATATATATCAGTTTTTTTGGTGGAAAACCAAAAAAGGCGAATTAGCCCAAACGCCCGTTTATAACTCCAGCTAGATATGCACTTTACAGACGGTCATATTTCATAAACCGATAATTGTTCAAATAGTTGTCCGATTTAAATGTTTGGAAGCGTTTTGGGGAGATATTATCTAGCTGTATATCATATTAAAACCACAAAATGATAACATTAACATAACAGGTTGAAATTAGTACAAACCTTTGGGCGAATTTTTTTCAATTACCCCAAAGAATTTATTACCCCAAAGGTACCAATTTTACATATAAACGGACACCAACAATCTATATTTCGATTATATATATATATGTTTACCGTCTTAGAAAAAAATATCACTTCAAAGGGTTGAAATTATATTTCGGGGAAAATATGTTACATCTTCCCTTCCCCTTCTTGCATATTTTATAGCAACCAAATGCAGATTGTTGCCATGAATACATCAAAACACATTATACGTATTTAATTCTTTTAACTACTAGGTTTCAAATATATGAAAAATTTAATATATACATATGCACATATATGACACGGTAATCTTAATTTATAAAAAACCAAGGAAAGGGGTATTGTAACAATTATAACAGAAAATTTCAAATATTTTGTCCTTATTGTATATTGCTATCTTATGGCATACTTACACAGCCCAAATTGCATGAATTCGTTACCTTAAACTAACATATTGACACATATATTTGTACTATTTTAGCTTAACTCTTGCTGCAGATGGATTGCACCGTAAGTAGTAGCTTAAGTGAATAACCGCTTTGTATTATGTCTTGTGTTTGTATCAAAATATTATTTTCAACAAAATTTCTGTTAAATGTTTGGATATATTAAATGTATGATTCAGCTGTTAAAAAATGTAAAAAAAAATGACTCTCTTCGATTATTTCTTTATTCAACGCTTTGGTGTACTTTGATTACTGAAAATACTCATAAAAATGTGTATATATGGTTTTTATTGTTATGACAAAGGGAAAGAAATCATTTTTGGTTATGCATAAAACTCATTTATTGTCAATTTGAATTTACCTAATACGATGGCTGAAATGTTAAAACACATTTTATTTCCAAAATTACTTTCTAAACGAGCAAATCCTTTTTTGTAAAGACGATTCTACATCACATAATATAATTCAATATAGTATAATCATAAATTTTTTTTATGTATAAAATTGATTGGTGTCTCAAAAAATAAAAAAAAAACATCCATGAAAGATGAAGAAGGGTGAAGTTTTGGATTACAAATATATATGATTTTCTTCCCACGTTCATCCATCGAAACGCCAACCGTTTCTCGTCTGCGCCAATTTTTCAACTATTGCAAAATTGTTCTATGTTACGCATTATTGACTTGTTTTACATACCAACATTAATTTAACTCTTATTAAAAAGAATTTATTATGTAGAGCCATGGTGTAGTGGTTAGTGCATCGGACTACAAACACAAAGGTAACTGGTTCGATTCGCGTTTGGGATGAAAATTTTTGGCTCTCCCTTGACACCATTTACGAGTATGGTCTTGAGGAAACGATGATAGTCCGTCGGAAGGGGACGATAAATGGCTGACCCGTGTTAAGATAGAGCCATATCTCTTGCACGTTAAAGACACCCTTGTAGATTTCGAAAAAGAGTAGGCTAATGCCGCTACAAGACAGCACTCGCATCCACAAAGTGGAGAGGGATTAATATAAGTTGCAAAACTTGTTTCCCATTCCACTGCAAATAAATATGTTTAAACTAGGAATTTATTGATCAATCAATGTGAATAATTAAAACAAACCTTTACACGCCTAGGTACATGCGATGAGCTAATATATATGTCACACTCAGAAACATATACTTTCCCCAAAACGTGTCTGATTCCCCAAAACGTGTCTACATCGACGTCACTGAACTAAAAAACATGTAGAGTTGTAAACAGCGCCAAAGCTTGTCATTTGTATAAACGAACAAACGTGTCCAATCCCTAAAATGTGTCCGTATTTTTTTCTCTTACTGGAATTATCATTCATGTCAATATAATAAATACGTGGGTTATTTGATGTCTCATTAACGTATACTCATTTTACTCTTTCATTAAAAAATAGAAATCACTTTAGGTCTTTTTTCTAAACCGGCAATATAACCTTCGTTCTGCTATGTTGGATGTATATGCTTAGTTAAATTGGAGATATTAAATCAGATACCTCGTGTAGGGAGAATGTCCCATTCTCTGTGCATTTCTTACTTAAGTCATAAAATATCTGTTTTTACTAACTCTTAATTTTTGTGTTAGTGTTAATCCGAATAACCGTAAAAATTTAGGCCCAATCATAAACTCCCGGTATGATAAAATAACCTATATACAATACAAAAAAAGGTGTGGTATGATGGCCAATGAGAAAATCTCCACAAGAGACCAAATGATACATAAACTAACCAGTTTATGATTTTAAGAGCTTTTATAATACCAGAACTGTTGATAGAAGGGGAGTCAATTCTGCTGAAAAAAGCCATGCAATATTTGGATAAATATAAAAGGCATCATCGCTGTTTATAAGTACAAAATAAATTACATAGTTAAAAAATAATTCAACAGTACAAGAATTATATGTATATTTGCTCCAAATGCGCATGCAATACTTGCAACTGGACAATAATCAATTTCAGTCAAAAGTCAATTCATATGTTACAGACTAAATCTACAATATTTTTATGCTTATCGTTATTGATTTGGGACGGCTATGCATGTATAAGCGCTAAAAGATGCGAGACATTCTGGTGTGTAATAATGGACACGTTTTGGCGAATAACAATTATCGGACATGTTTGGGGAATATTAAATATTACGGACACGCTTGGGTAGAACAGACACGTTTGAGGGGAAGGACACGTTTGGAGTGATACATATATCATACGGTAACTAGAGAAAGGTTCCGATTTAAGTATTTCTTAGTTAAGTGAAGACTAAAGTAAGTTTATGAACACGACGTAAGAATATTACTTAACTAAGGAAATTCTTAATGAAATTAAGACGTTTTATACATTTTATAAATTTAACCTGTATCCCCTGTTGCAAGAAGGTAGGTGTAAAAAAACTTATAAATTGTACAAAAACCCTGTTGAAATTAAAATGTGTACAAACTTACATCTTGTACACAACATATATATTGTGTTTATTTTACAGATGTGATACCACCAAACTACAAGTACGCTACACCCGATTGCATACGAAAAAGGGATGAAAATTGTAATTAATGAACTATGTCATAAACCTATAAATTTGGGAATGGTGGTATACAGGGTTAAAAAATCCCTTCGATTTTAAAATATGACTTTAACGTGAATATAAGTAGAAATCACAAAGTATTCCCTAAAAATGAAGCTTTTTATGTTTCTCTCTGGAACGGAGCTTAGATTTAAGTTTTACGTAAGATCTTATTGAAACCTCCATGGAGTCAGAAAACCTTTATATTGACAGTTTATTCAGCTTGAAAATATTTCAATTACTCATTTAGTATCACATTTCTTTTTATAAATGAATGAAAATTTCCAAAATATTTGTATTTATTTGCCCAAAAAGTTGATAAAATGAAAGGTATTAATGGACCAAAAAGGTACCTTATAATGAGGACAACGATGTTCATTAGTTATATTTAACATCCTTAACTTTTTTTTGTATCATATAACACTGTTTTTATTCAGATGACATAATTATTTGATAGTTCATTTGTCAACACTATGATCAATCATGCTGTGGTCTAGGTTTTTTTAGAATTGGTTTTGCTCTAATCACTGTCGTATTACATTATACTACTGGTAGATTTTTCTCAAACTATTAAACTGATTATTACAAAACTTGAAATAGCCAGTTTTACAAATGCACGAGTATGATATCTAATTATATCTATATTTATGTTTCTATCCCTTATATGGCAATCGGTGCTCAACATGCCAGTTAATTAGATGTCGTATAGATGAAAATATACACGAAACAAAGGTATATTTTATTGAGCTCATGCTTGGTATAATGTTTATTTTAGACTTTTTATAATTTGGATACATGTTTCACATTGTTATAAATCAAATATGAGAATTTGAGTCGAATCGGTGAACATGAATTTGACAGCTAGTGACCCTTTAACAAACACTTAGAGTTGAAAATCACTGGCGGCATTACACCTAAAAATTCAAGTTGGATATTGCAGATATGTAGTTTATATCAGCAGTAGCTATCTATAATACTAAAATAACGAGGTCAAGTTTGTCAGCCGTCATCGGTTAAAAACCACAAATCAAAAACTTCAACTTTATATACAGCTTATATAGGACAATGGTGTAGATTTAAAATTACACCATTCCGGACCCTTTTGTTTTCCACATTATTAATATTGCCAATAATTAACAAGTTCCGGGTCGAGTCTGATACCGATACCAATAGTATATGCATCTGTTACCTTTTACATTAACTGTACGTTCCGCATCTGACAGGCGCACCAACAAATAGTGTAATTATGATTTTGCTATATACACGGGTCATAATCACATGGTTACCACTACTTAATTCAATCATTATCAAAATTTTCCCTATTGTAGCATTTCAATCAGCAAGACTTTCTAAGATAAGAATACGAATTCTAAAAATCTGAACTTAAAATAAGGCATATAGGTACATTTTTCCATTTGTTAGCGGGCATGACGTAACACAGCGGATAAAAGAATTCAACTTTATTTATTACTAATAAAGGCCAATGCTGTTCCAGGTCGACGGGTTCAAACAAAAGATTTGAAAGCAGAGAAAACTGTGTATCTTATTATCGGCACGACTTTATCAGATGACAATACCAATTCTAATATAAGGCTTACGCATAGTTATATACTTAAATTCAGTCACTGATCCGCGATATCACGGGTGTGTTCTAGTATTTTTAAAATAACATGTATTGTCTTTAGAAATATACAACGAAACAACAAGTGTTCTCATGACAGTTAATTTCAGGTCTTTTTAGAATTTGTCGACTGCAGTACTCCTATCTACTAATCCTGTAATGTTGATCCCTGACTCCCAGCCTCTTTTAATCATCGAAACAATATAATATCATAATTTTGATGAACGGTATAATTCTAAAAACAATATCACATTTGGAATATCCATGTGCGTAAAACATGTAAAAATCGTGTTCCTAATACAAATTAAACTTTAAGGAGTCAGATATAAGCACTTGCTGTTTGTCTTTTAAACTTTCCATATTCAGCGCATTTAACAATTTCGTTTAAGGAGGTACTACCTCTACAACTAGATTGTTCAACAAAAGCACACGTGGATATTAACAAATATTCACATGATTTGCCGAAAAATTACGAACCTGTTCTAGATTATCCTTAATTAATACTGTTCGGTCATCGGTGAATTTTTTCTCTCTCCCCTTCGTATGAAAGAAAAACACAGAGCCTTAAATGTCAAGTAACATGAACAAGACCGAAATGTAGTATTCAATATGTTGGGTAAATGACGCAAATTGTTCAAACGAACCCAAAACATGTATACAGCTTCCTTAGAACTAAGAAATTCCAAAGTTTAATTACCTAATATTTAGAAGAACACAAACCCGATATTAAAAATCATGAAATTCCAACCAACTCAATCCGTTCATAAGCAACCAGGACATTCACATAAATAGTTTGCAGATTTCGTCAGAATTGTGAACTGTCTTGGATTAAAGTACTAAAGACTGCGTATCTCTATGTCTAAACGGCAATATCATAGGTCAAGGGAAAATTTCTGAACCATCCTGTATAGTATTGATAAAATTACTATTGTTGATTAAAAGACAACGCAATCATGACAATCGCATTTCCCGCAAACAACGTATTAAACAACGTTCTTATTTTACACTTGATGATTTATTTGTCTGTATTTAATTGTAGACATTAATTATTATGCAAGTGGGTCAAGTGCAAATTAATAAATTACATAATATTCATAGCGAGTTGGAAACAATATTGTTTTTCATTCATGAGTTCACACGTATTATTACAGCATTTTGTTACCAAAGACTGTTTCTTCAAACTGACAAATAAACTTATCACAGATACCAGGATCAGCCAGGATTGAAATTTTATATTTGCGCCAGACTCGCTTTTCGTCTACAAAAGACTCATCAGTGACAATTGTAGAAAAAGTTTAAGAGCATTGAGGACCAATGTTTTGTTAAATACAGCTAAGGTAATCTATTCATGAGGTAAACAAGCCTAAGTATATAAAATATTCAAAGATTTGTATACAGTTAATTTAAAATTATGATCAAATAAATGAAATTTGATGTCAACACATAAGTGCTGACTATAGGGCTGATCATACCTTCCGTGATTAAAAAAGTCCACCAGCTTTTCAAGTGGTTGTAAACAAACTTATCCCATGCACAGATACCAAGATTAATACTTTATGTGCGACAGACGCGCGTTTTGTTTTCAAAAGACTCATCAGTACGCTAGAATAGAGAAATGTTATAAAGGCAAAATAGAATAGAAAGTTAAATAGCATTGAGGAAAAAACATTCCTAAAAAAAATTCTAAATACAGTTAAGGTTATGTATTCTAGAGGTAGAAAAGCCGTAGTATTTCATACAAATTCACGTTTCAAACAAATAATAAGTAAACGTGTCTAACTCCATTCTTTTTTTTGTTTCAAAATAAAAGTACATCTAACACATTTATGCATGCACCTATACCCACTTTTAAAATGTACATTCTTGCTACAAGCGTCTAACTAGATAATTTTATATAACTAGTCATTTAAAACAAATTGAATTTAAATCGAAATTAGATAATTCCTTAGTTTGTGCGAAATAATAATAATGTCATATCATTTATCTTATTTCCACAGCTTAAATACCGCTAAATGCAACTTTGTCATTAATATGTAGTAGACCCTTGTTTTAAATGAGAGAAAACACGCGGACAACATCCTGTCACCGTCCATCGATATCATTGTATATCCCACATTGCTTCATACAACATCCTGTCACCGTCCATCGATATCATTGTATATCCCACATTGCTTCATACAACATCCTGTCACCGTCCATCGATATCATTGTATATCCCACATTCCTTCATACAACATCCTGTCACCGTCCATCGATATCATTGTATATCCCACATTGCTTCATACAACATCCTGTCACCGTCCATCGATATCATTGTATATCCCACATTGCTTCATACAACATCCTGTCACCGTCCATCGATATCATTGTATATCCCACATTGCTTTATACATAATCCTGTCACCGTCCATCGATATCATTGTATATCTCACATTGCTTCATACAACATCCTGTCACCGTCCATCGATATCATTGTATATCCCACATTCCTTCATACAACATCCTGTCACCGTCCATCGATATCATTGTATATCCCACATTCCTTCATACAACATCCTGTCACCGTCCATCGATATCATTGTATATCCCACATTGCTTCATACAACATCCTGTCACCGTCCATCGATATCATTGTATATCCCACATTGCTTCATACAACATCCTGTCACCGTCCATCGATATCATTGTATATCCCACATTGCTTTATACATCATCCTGTCACCGTCCATCGATATCATTGTATATCCCACATTCCTTCATACAACATCCTGTCACCGTCCATCGATATCATTGTATATCCCACATTGCTTCATACATAATCCTGTCACCGTCCATCGATATCATTGTATATCCCACATTGCTTCATACAACATCCTGTCACCGTCCATCGATATCATTGTATATCACACATTCCTTCATACAACATCCTGTCACCGTCCATCGATATCATTGTATATCCCACATTGCTTCATACAACATCCTGTCACCGTCCATCGATATCATTGTATATCCCACATTGCTTTATACATAATCCTGTCCCCGTCCATCGATATCATTGTATATCTCACATTGCTTCATACAACATCCTGTCACCGTCCATCGATATCATTGTATATCCCACATTGCTTCATACAACATCCTGTCACCGTCCATCGATATCATTGTATATCCCACATTCCTTCATACAACATCCTGTCACCGTCCATCGATATCATTGTATATCCCACATTGCTTATACATAATCCTGTCACCGTCCATCGATATCATTGTATATCTCACATTGCTTCATACAACATCCTGTCACCGTCCATCGATATCATTGTATATCCCACATTGCTTCATACAACATCCTGTCACCGTCCATCGATATCATTGTATATCCCACATTCCTTCATACAACATCCTGTCACCGTCCATCGATATCATTGTATATCCCACATTGCTTTATACATAATCCTGTCACCGTCCATCGATATCATTGTATATCCCACATTCCTTCATACAACATCCTGTCACCGTCCATCGATATCATTGTATATCCCACATTGCTTCATACATAATCCTGTCACCGTCCATCGATATCATTGTATATCCCACATTCCTTCATACAACATCCTGTCACCGTCCATCGATATCATTGTATATCCCACATTGCTTTATACATAATCCTGTCACCGTCCATCGATATCATTGTATATCCCACATTCCTTCATACAACATCCTGTCACCGTCCATCGATATCATTGTATATCCCACATTCCTTCATACATAATCCTGTCACCGTCCATCGATATCATTGTATATCCCACATTCCTTCATACAACATCCTGTCACCGTCCATCGATATCATTGTATATCCCACATTGCTTCATACAACATCCTGTCACCGTCCATAGATATCATTGTATATCCCACATTCCTTCATACAACATCCTGTCACCGTCCATCGATATCATTGTATATCCCACATTGCTTCATACAACATCCTGTCACCGTCCATCGATATCATTGTATATCCCACATTCCTTCATACAACATCCTGTCACCGTTCATCGATATCATTGTATATCCCACATTCCTTCATACAACATCCTGTCACCGTCCATCGATATCATTGTATATCCCACATTCCTTCATACAACATCCTGTCACCGTCCATCGATATCATTGTATATCCCACATTGCTTCATACAACATCCTGTCACCGTCCATCGATATCATTGTATATCCCACATTCCTTAATACAACATCCTGTCACCGTCCATCGATATCCTTGTATATCCCACATTCCTTCATACAACATCCTGTCACCGTCCATCGATATCATTGTATATCCCACATTGCTTCATACAACATCCTGTCACCGTCCATCGATATCATTGTATATCCCACATTGCTTCATACAACATCCTGTCACCGTCCATCGATATCATTGTATATCCCACATTGCTTCATACAACATCCTGTCACCGTCCATCGATATCATTGTATATCCCATTGACAGGATGTTGTATGAAGCAATGTGGGATATACAATGATATAGATGGACGGTGACAGGATGCATCGATATCATTGTATATCCCACATTGCTTCATACAACATCCTGTCACCGTCCATCGATATCATTGTATATCCCACATTCCTTCATACAACATCCTGTCACCGTCCATCGATATCATTGTATATCCCACATTCCTTCATACAACATCCTGTCACCGTCCATCGATATCATTGTATATCCCACATTCCTTCATACAACATCCTGTCACCGTCCATCGATATCATTGTATATCCCACATTCCTTCATACAACATCCTGTCACCGTCCATCGATATCATTGTATATCCCACATTCCTTCATACAACATCCTGTCACCGTCCATCTATATCATTGTATATCCCACATTGCTTCATACAACATCCTGTCACCGTCCATCGATATCATTGTATATCCCACATTGCTTCATACAACATCCTGTCACCGTCCATCGATATCATTGTATATCCCACATTCCTTCATACAACATCCTGTCACCGTCCATCGATATCATTGTATATCCCACATTCCTTCATACAACATCCTGTCACCGTCCATCGATATCATTGTATATCCCACATTCCTTCATACAACATCCTGTCACCGTCCATCGATATCATTGTATATCCCACATTGCTTCATACAACATCCTGTCACCGTCCATCGATATCATTGTATATCCCACATTCCTTCATACAACATCCTGTCACCGTCCATCGATATCATTGTATATCCCACATTCCTTCATACAACATCCTGTCACCGTCCATCGATATCATTGTATATCCCACATTCCTTCATACAACATCCTGTCACCGTCCATCGATATCATTGTATATCCCACATTCCTTCATACAACATCCTGTCACCGTCCATCGATATCATTGTATATCCCACATTCCTTCATACAACATCCTGTCACCGTCCATCGATATCATTGTATATCCCACATTCCTTCATACAACATCCTGTCACCGTCCATCGATATCATTGTATATCCCACATTGCTTCATACAACATCCTGTCACCGTCCATCGATATCATTGTATATCCCACATTGCTTCATACAACATCCTGTCACCGTCCATCGATATCATTGTATATCCCACATTCCTTCATACAACATCCTGTCACCGTCCATCGATATCATTGTATATCCCACATTCCTTCATACAACATCCTGTCACCGTCCATCGATATCATTGTATATCCCACATTGCTTCATACAACATCCTGTCACCGTCCATCGAAATCATTGTATATCCCACATTCCTTCATACAACATCCTGTCACCGTCCATCGATATCATTGTATATCCCACATTCCTTCATACAACATCCTGTCACCGTCCATCGATATCATTGTATATCCCACATTCCTTCATACAACATCCTGTCACCGTCCATCGATATCATTGTATATCCCACATTCCTTCATACAACATCCTGTCACCGTCCATCGATATCATTGTATATCCCACATTCCTTCATACAATTGCAACATCCTGTCACCGTCCATCGATATCATTGTATATCCCACATTCCTTCATACAACATCCTGTCACCGTCCATCGATATCATTGTATATCCCACATTCCTTCATACAACATCCTGTCACCGTCCATCGATATCATTGTATATCCCACATTCCTTCATACAACATCCTGTCACCGTCCATCGATATCATTGTATATCCCACATTCCTTCATACATAAAAATATTTTCTATTGACGATAACAGTTTTATTTTAGTAAAAATAGTCTCTGATATAATAGAAGGTTAACTGTTTTAAGATGTTATTCTTATATTATAGCATAACGTTATTCGTTATATCGAGACACACGGTCATGACAGAATAATGGTGGTTGAAAATTCTGATTCTAATTCTAGTAATCAAAATGTATGATTGGACCAGATTGTGGATGCAATAAAAAGTAATTTAACTTTAAAATAAGTAAAAATCAATTGTTTGGTCAAGAAAAACATAACTTTTTACAACCAATGCAGAAGCTATAAACTAATACCAACTATTAAGGAAAAAAAGTAGTATGATCAATTATAATCACATTTCACATATCACATATCATACTACATTCGGAACTACGTCTGATTTCAATCTATTATTATCAAACTTAGATCTAATTAAATTGAATCTACTATGCTGCATTTGAAACGAAATCAAGTTTCAATTTATTATGCTCAATTTAGAAATTATAAAAATAACATTTGAATATAGAATATTACATTTGGAACAATATCACATTTCAACCCATTATATTACATTGGGAACTATATCACAATTCTTTCTATTATCACATTTAGAACTAAATCATCACATTCAAATTCATAAATCTACTTTTGAAAAGAATATCAATCGGTAATGCTAGATTTATATCTATCAATAATGCAACAGTTGTTACTGAATCACATTTAAATCTACCAATAATGCAACAGTTCTTACTGAGTCACATTCAAATCTACCAATAATGCAACAGTTGTTACTGAATCACATTTAAATCTAACAATAATGTAATAGTTGTTACTGAATCGCATTTAAATCTATCAATAATGCAACAGTTGTTACTGAATCACATTTCAATCTAACAATAACGCAACAGTTGTTGACTGAATCACATTTAAATCTAACAATAATGCAATAGTTCTTACTGAATCACATTTAAATCTAACAATAATGCAACAGTTGTTTACTGAATCACTATTAAATCTATCAATAATGCAACAGTTCTTACCGAGTCACATTTAAATCTATCAATAATGCAATAGTTGTTACTGAATCGCATTTAAATCTAACAATAATGGAATAGTTGTTACTGAATCACATTCAAATCTATCGATAATGCAAAAGTTGTTACTGAATCACATTTAAATCTAACAATAATGCAATAGTTGTTACTGAATCGCATTTAAATCTAACAATGATGCAATAGTTCTTACTGAGTCACATTTCAATATATCAATAATGCAACAGTTCTTACTGAGTCACATTTAAATCTAACAATAATGTAATAGTTGTTACTGAATCACATTTAAATATATCAATAATGCAACAGTTGTTACTGAATCACATTTCAATATATCAATAATGCAACAGTTGTTACTGAACCACATTTAAATCTAACAATAATGCAAGAGTTCTTACTGAATCTCATTTAAATCTAACAATGATGTAATAGTTGTCACTGAATCGCATTTAAATCTAACAATAATGCAACAGATTTTACTAATTCACAGTTTAATCTGCTATGATTCAACCAAATCATATTGGAATCTTTCGTGCTGCGTTTGATTTGAAACGAAATCCAATTTTAGTCATTCATGCTACATGTCGGAATTTTACTACAAAAATTGACGATGTTTTGTTCTTTTTTTTTTTTTTTTACATATGCCTTTCGCAACTCGTTCGCTATGGTCTTGTTTATAGTGACGTTTTGGGTTTCGCTGAGTGTGATCTATATGTATTACTGTTAACAATTAAAAACAAAACAATTTTTTGCGTCCGAAGCGCTTTTCTGGATTTATCTTCATTAGGAACGTTCAAAGCCAAACATTTGAAATCGGAAGATGTATAAGTACCGAGACCTTTGAAGAGCTATATGTCATACATACCTAAACCAAATAAAAATTCATCTAAAGCTAACTTTGCCTGATAGAGTTGATACCTTAGTTTCTTAATAATTGCATAATTTATAAACGGACAATTTTAGTGAAGCTTGTTAAATCAAGTCAGTTCCGATGTACTGACTAATAAGCTGATGATAACCTCGCGGACTGATAGTCCACCAGCAGAGGCATTGACCCAGTGATGTAAATAATTAAGTACAGCTCTTTGTAAGAACCAGGCAGAGTGCGATACATGAAGGTTTCAGATTTTTTATATAATTGGTCTAGTAGGAGCAATAAATGAAAATGCTCAAAAAATAATTTTGAGTGGCAAAATATGAGTGGTTGCCATGATAACGGATACTCTACTTTTTGGTTGTTAAGCGTGGTAAAATCTTAAAAAAACAGCTAAATCACCACAATTCAGAGTCTGAATATGAATCAAATCGTGCATTTTCATTAATGTTCATATGTAACATTGATAGAACTTTGTTTAAGCTTCATTTTAGTGAAGAATGCATGTCAACCAAATTTGTAATTTTTTTGTAAAATTTTGTGGAAAAATGCATATTTTCAACTTTTTTGAAAATGGGATTTTTGCTGTATTACCACATTTTCTCTGGTGTTTTTCAGAAAAGTGCAAATGTGTACAGAATAGTTAGCACTGTAGTTATGAAGTTTGGATACTGCTTTACCAAATTTATTAGAAAAATGTGTGGGATTTTATTTAGTATTATCACCATAGCAACCGATTTTTTCCTTGGAAACGTAGTTTTCATTTGCAGAATATTGCAGTTTATGAGCTTATATGTCCTGAATTTTTCATAACCGATAAGAAAAATACATAAAAGGTAACGCCAACAATTAAAGTACAATCGTCAAGTGTTGTTGACTTCAATTGTTAGCACGGAAAGACATATTATCCTTAGCAACATCCACTCTGAAATTGCATAAATAGAAACTTATGTAAAAAAAATACATAAATAGAGGGTACTTATTTTTAAATTGGAATATGCCTGCTTTGCTTCACTTACAGTCTATTCTGTTTATTTCATAAGATTCAACAAATGTTATATATAATGTAATATTATGGTTGGAAGGTTAGAAAAAAAAGGGGTGGTGGTAGGTTTATTTTTTTTTTAAAGATATCATACATGTAGATTCTTGAAAAGATTATGATTTGGTCGGAGAGCCTATTTATAAATAGAATCATTTTTTTTCAGAAATTTTATATATATAAGATCTATAATCTATAACTTGGGTTTAGCTTCAGAGGTTAGTTGAGATACATTGCAGTTCTCTTGCCATGTTTTTGATTTTTGTCAGATTTTCGGAAACCTCAGGTTTTATTCATTTGAATGCCTTAAAAAAATGGCATTGACCACCATTTATCTTTTTTAAAAATCTTTTACTTGTATAATGATAAGCAATCTGTAAAAGTTTTAGAAAATTCAAATTATTTTTTGATAGTTTTGAGAATGTAAACTTGTCAATGAAATAGCTATGAAAAGTCAAGAGAGACTATTTTCCCGCCAAGATTTCAATGGCTTATATCTCAAAATCAAGCACATTGACCTGTATATTTTTTTCATTCTTTTGATTCCTTATTAATCCCATATCGATATCTACTTATATTTAAATTGAAAGATCCAAAATAACGTCATACCATTGTGAAACTCCAAGTCAAATGGACAAATTTATCTTTCTGCTTTAAAATGATTTTTTAATAAGGAAACATTTTTTTTAAATCTCAGAATATGATCAGGATTCTTTGATAGAAAGTCATTGAATTTTCATTTCGATATAATGAAGTATTTTTACGATGCTTGGATAGCAATTTAAATAGAGAGAACATAATTTTATTAATAAAAAATCTTCATTCTATATAGATTTCATGCCAACCTTTTTTTACACAAACGAGAGCTTTCTTTTGTAGTATATTTATATTCGGTTACAGCTATGTTAGCAGGGTTAATTTTTGTTTTTCGTATAACCGCAATTTACTAAAATTTCTTTGCAATATATATATACTAGTAGTAACAAGGATATCGTTTCTGGGGGCTTTTATAGTTTGTTTTTCATGCAGTGTAAGCTAATGCTCGTGTTGAAAACCGTACTTTGGCCTATGATGGTTTACTTTCAGGAATAGTGACTAAGAGAAAGAGTTTTCTTATTGGTATTCATACCACATTTTCTTATATTATTCTGCTCATTATTGAAGTCAATGATTTGATCTAATTATTCAAGGATTTTGCCTTGCAATGACTACAATAGTGATTCATTTTAATATATACAGCCTCCTCTATTAAAAACAACCGTTTCCTTTGAATCTTATATAAGAAATAAAATAAAACAAAGGTTTGCATTATTTTGCAAAGGTTTGCGTTGTTACGCAAACATTGGAAGAAAAATAAAAAAAAAAATATGTGGCGCTAATACGCTTCCGTAGATTTTAAGAAAGGTAGTGCATATGTTAGTTAAGAATGCTCACACATTACATTAAGAATTGAAAAATCGTAATGTACAGCTGATAGAGTTGAGGATTAGTGTCATTTTTCAATAGAATGCTCACTTCATAACAATTTGCGGGAGGAACTCTTTCAGCACATTTCTAGCACATCTCGATGTTAACACAAGAAAACTTGACTATTATGGGGGATACTGACGATTGTATTGTTAAAAAATAGTTCTTTTGAATTATGTAGTACATGTCTTGATACTGACTGTTATTTGATAAATATAGTTGTTTTTTTCTATTTTGTTTTGGTTCCGATTGTGACTGAGGCTTATGGTGCTATAAAGATAATTTTATCATATCATTATTGTTATAAAGTCTTTATGTTGTTCAAATCATATTACCGCCGCTTCATACTGTATTGCCTCTGTCTGTCCATCCTTCCAACCGTCCAGTTCATCCCTCGGTCCCATGAATATTTTCGTTGAATTTATTCACGAACTACATTACAAGGATTTCTGAAAGGTTTATCGAAGTCGGCTATATCGTGTGATAAGTTTTCAGATTCATCACTAAACCACTTTCTGTTTACCGAACACTTTTCACATGACAGCCACGTTAAAAAAATCGTCATATTTTTCTGAGGAACTACAATTAAATACAATGATTTCTGAAAATTGGTTTTGGGATTTATATTAGTCAGCTATACTGTATGATGCTTTCTTTCAGATTCAAAACTCAACAACGAAACATTTGGGCGAGGTAACATCAGTAGTTTGCACCATCACTGGTTGTTTATTTGCTCTTTATAGACCCTTTAATTTGGAAAGATTAAATATTCTGTTCTGTTTTATTCTATATACTGATTTCGAATTGAGTATATAGAAAGTATTCGAACTACCTAAGCCTGATGTCATATATACGGAATTATTTCTTTTAAAACATATTTTTATATCTAAACGTAATAATACAGACAGACAATTTTTTTTATCCTGTTACCCTTATGATTGACTTGATAAGTGTTGGACTTATGGATTGTCGGAGTATTGGGCTGTCGGAGCAATGGATTGTTGGACTATTGGGTTGTTGTTCTAATGGGTTGTCAGACTAATTGGCTGTCGGACTAATGTCCTGTCGTACCAATAGGTTTTCCGACTAATGGTTTGTCCGACCAAACGGCTGTCGGACTAATGGGCTGTCGGACTAATGGACCATGGGACCAATGGGCTGTCGGACTAATGGGCTGTCGGACCAATGTGCTATCGGAATATTAGCATGTAAAAAAAGTTAACCAGGCCATATAAGGCAAATTATACAGTTAACAGTGACACCAATAAAATTCAAACTTGATCTCTGTGTATACATGTTTCATAAGATTTGACTGAGGCAAACAAAACTTACAAAATAGAAACCAACTTTGTGACAACTAAATTGTACTGACGAACATGGTTAATCAACTACAACTCCCCTCTCCCCCCTCCACCACCCCCCGGCCCAAAACAAATTAAAAAATTGAGGCACGAAAGTGTTTATTTTAGTTTTTGCCCTTGTACCTTGAATCGATCAAATGTGTGCACAAAGAGTGGGACATTGGAAATTTACTTTTTTATTCCACATGCATGGGACACTGAAGTCTTGTATTCATGAATGTTTACAACTTGTTGGGACAAGAAAACATTGATGATTACAAAGAAAATAAGATTGGTATGTACTGCGCTGTTTCTTGTGTTGCAGTTAATTAAATATGAGGAATTTGTTTTCAAATTATAACTGTTATTAATCTTGTATTTATGCAGACATTCTCAGCTTAGTGGTTCCATTCCAAATCTCGGGATTAATGCAGTTTTTTGTAAAGGTTACAGAGACAGATACAGAAAATAAGGGCGTTATGTGTGTAAAGGTTAAAAAAAAATGTTGAGAATAGCAAAACATTTTTTTTGAAGATTCATCCTAAAAAATGATACCTCTATTTACCAGTTTACTATCTTAAATGAGAGGAGGGGGATTTCAGAAGGATAAGAAGTGTGCTTCAGCTGAATCCCCTCCCCAAAGCACACACACACACACACAACAAGATATTATGTTATCGGAATCTAGAACTTGTGAGATATATGTAGAACGACGCATAGTAAGGAATGATTCCTTATTGATACAATTATATTGCTTGTTAATTCTGATTTGATAGTTTTGCCGGTAATACTACCGTAATTATTTTACCGGGATTAGCACAATTCCAACTTAGCAGATGTATTCTATTTGTCTATCTCGGAGATACGGAATTTCAATTGCGGGATAGTAGTACAACAAGGCAGTTATTAATGATATGTTAATAGCTACATGTATATATTAAGAGGATTCCATTATACTGGACTGCCGATATAAGCTATCACCCATTGCCTATTAATATTTTTAAAATCACCACCAACTTAAAATGTGTTCAATTTGCCTGTCTGTCTATATCCACCCGTCAATCACACTTCAGTTTCAGTTTAGAAATGCTTTGACCAAATGATTCTATTATTGGTTTGTTGTTATTATGTTACGGATCAATTTTGTGATTTATGCTGGTGGAATAACATCTCAGACGGATGTGTGCCATAAGAAACTAAGAATTTTCTTACATTTGTTAGGGCCATATATATCTTGCCTTTCCATAAGCCAGGTTGGCCCGGCTTTTGCAATTCCATGCAGTTCATCATCTGTCAACCTTAAACCAGATGTTTCCCAGGGCACAACTTTATACGACCGCAGAGTTCGAACCCTGAACAGTTGGGGCAAGTATGGACACAACATTCAATCTTGATACAGCCCTGAATTTGGATTGCGATTAAATAGTTGACACAACATAGTTTTCTGACACAGAATGAATGGGGTCTAAGAACTTGAACTTCAAAACTTAAAAATTGGACATTTACCTATTATGGTCAAATATCCCAAATCTAAATACATGGTTAGATTCAACATATCAAAGAACCCCCAAGAATATAATTTTTGTTAAAATCAAACTATATATGATTTTGGACCCTTTGGACCTAATGTAGACCAATTTGAAAACGGGACCAAAAATTAAGAATCTACATTCACAGTTAAGATTCGGCATATTAAAGAACCCCAATTATTCAATTTTTGATGTAATCAAACAAAATTATAATTTTGACCCTTTTGGTCCCTAATTACTAAATTAATCTCGTGTTAAAATATCATAGATTTCTATTTACTTATACTAAAGATATGGTGCGAAAACCAAGAAAAATGCTTAATTGGGCCTCTTTTTGGTCCCTTATTCCTTAAATTTTGGGACCAAAACTCCCGATATCAATCCCAACCTTCTTTTTGTGGCAAATAACCGTGTGTTTAAATTTCATAGATTTCTATTAACTTACACTAAAGTTAAAGTGCGAAAACCAATGATTCTTCTACTTGTATGCAACATTTAAAAAAATCAACTTATCCCTCCCCCTATTTCAAAGCACCCCCCCCCCCCCCCAACCCTTATGTTTCATGACATATTACATTTATTGAACAATCTGAAGAAAAAATCCCAAACAAGACTGTGAGTGAAGCAAAGAATGAAGTCATATTCCAATTTTAACCCTTTAATTATATATTTTTTAACATACATTTCTATTTATGCAGGTTTTTAGTGGATGTTGTTAAGGATAATATGTCTTTCCGTGGTAACAATTAAAGTCAACAACACTTAACGATTGTAATTTAAACTTGGCGTTAGCTTTTATTTATTTTGCTTATCGGTTATGAAAAATTCAGGACATTTAAGCTCTTAAACTGCAATATTCTGCAAATGAAAACTCCGTTTCCAAGGGAAACATCAGTTGCTATGGTGATAAAACTAAAGCTTAAACCAAGTTCTATCAATGTTGGATATGAAAATTAATGAAAAATGCATTATTCTATTCATAATCAGGCTTTGAAATATGGTGATTTAGCTGATTTTTGAAAGATTTTACAACGTTTAACCACCAAAAAATGGTGTGTCCGTTATCATGGCAACCACTTATATTTTGCCACTCAAAATTATTTTTTGAGCAGTATTCATTTATTGCTTCTACTATATAGGGCAATTGTAGATAAAATCTTCTTATAAAGAGCTGTACTTAAAAACAACAAACTTGATAATTTCTTGCGACCGAAGCGAATATGAAGCGAAGAATTTGTTAAATTATTACGACAGGCAAGCATTTCTTTACCACAAATTATTTAGCTTTTCTAAATTCTAATATGACAAAGATTGGTTTTAAATGTTTGGTTGTACAAGTAGAAAACTAAATGGGACTGGGCATCCCTATTTAACAGGAGGGACTGGTATCCCTGTTTTACAGAAGGGACTGGGTATCTCTATTTTACAGGTTCACACCTCATTGTCAATATAATGAAATTTAATGCGACCGTCATACAAGTTAGAGATTTAGCTTACTATAAGACAAGATATCTAATCCACCCCTTTCTACATAGGGAAATGCCTGTCCAAGACAGGAATTTGCCAATTGTAATCCATTCGTTTGATGTGTTTGAGCTCTTGATATTGTCATTTGATTAGGGTTTTTCCGTTCTGAATTATCCTCAGAGTTCAGTCTTTTTGTAAATATTTTCTCTGATACGATCCAGATAACTTATAAATCCTTTATTAAACTTATTCTGAAAGGTTACTATTTAAACATTTTATTATTTGAACCTTTGAGATTTTTTTAATAGATATACTTGATTTTGCTATAAGTAAATGTAAATAAAATAAATTCTTTTTTTCTATAAAACCTTATAATACAGAGTATGTCGATATCTGTATCTTTCCATTGAACGAAGTCATGTTATTCTCCGATTATCAATGACGTCGTTAGAATAAACCCATAGAATAGATATAGTAAGATGTGGTGTGAGTGACAATGAGACAACTCTCCATCCAAAAGATAAAGTAAGATGTGATGTGAGTGCCAATGAGACAACTCTCCATCCAAAAGATATAGTAAGATGTGGTGTGAGTGCCAATGAAACAACTCTCCATCCAATAGATATAGTAAGATGTTGTGTGAGTGCCAATGAGACAACTTTCCATCCAAAAGATATAGTAAGATGTGGTGTGAGTGCCAATGAGACAACTCTCCATCCAATAGATATAGTAAGATGTGGTGTGAGTGCCAATGAGACAACTCTCCATCCAATAGATATAGTAAGATGTGGTGTGAGTGCCAATGAGACAACTCTCCATCCAATAGATATAGTAAGATGTAGTGTGAGTGCCAATGAGACAACTCTCCATCCAATAGATATAGTAAGATGTGGTGTGAGTGCCAATGAGACAACTCTCCATCCAATAGATATAGTAAGATGTAGTGTGAGTGCCAATGAGACAACTCTCCATCCAATAGATATAGTAAGATGTGGTGTGAGTGCCAATGAGACAACTCTCCATCCAATAGATATAGTAAGATGTGGTGTGAGTGCCAATGAAACAACTCTCCATCCAATAGATATAGTAAGATGTGGTGTGAGTGCCAATGAGACAACTTTCCATCCAAAAGATATAGTAAGATGTGGTGTGAGTGCCAATGAGACAACTCTCCATCCAATAGATATAGTAAGATGTGGTGTGAGTGCCAATGAGACAACTCTCCATCCAATAGATATAGTAAGATGTAGTGTGAGTGCCAATGAGACAACTCTCCATCCAATAGATATAGTAAGGTGTGGTGTGAGTGCCAATGAGACAACTCTCCATCCAATAGATATAGTAAGGTGTGGTGTGAGTGCCAATGAGACAACTCTCCATCCAATAGATATAGTAAGATGTGGTGTGAGTGCCAATGAGACAACTCTCCATCCAATAGATATAGTAAGATGTAGTGTGAGTGCCAATGAGACAACTCTCCATCCAATAGATATAGTAAGATGTGGTGTGAGTGCCAATGAGACAACTCTCCATCAAAATAACAATATATAAAAGTAAACCATTATAGGTCAATGAACGGCCTTCAACACGGAGCCTTGCCTTGCCTCGCACAGAACAATACTCTTATATGTGAACAAATTTGTGCATTGATGCATGATTTTGTATCAGTTGTTAGTTTTTTTTTAAAATAGCTGCAAGTCCTTTCAGATCTTTTATTTTTTTGTGGAGTTGTATAAATACCCTACCGCGTCTTATATGTGTTTTGTTTTATCGAAATTTCCGCTATGTATTCTTCTAGAGACAAAAACAGGAGCCTGTTTATCGAAGCTGTCTAAGTCAGATATTTGTCCCAATCCATCTCTTAGGAATAAATAAGGTTAAAGTTAGGACCGACTTCGACATGTCTCAGCATGGACAATCGAAGCTGACTTCGGACTATTTGTGGTAGCGTAAAGAAAAATAGGAATTTATAGATTTCAATGTAAAAAGAATGCATTGAATTCAGCATTAGTAAATAATTACAAGATTAAAAGTTAAAAGTATCATTAGTATTATCATAAACAAAATAAATATTTTTTTGTCTCTAAAAGAATACATAGCGGTAATTTTAACGAGATCGGGACCGACTTCGTACGAACTTACAATTTTCGTATTCGGGTGTCTATCGTACATAAAAATGTGAACAATGTGAAGCGGGCATTACAATGTTGTTTTTCAGTTCAAAATATGAGTGCAGGCGTTTCATTACAGCTTTTTTTGTACTGCTCCCTCAAACTGACAAACATGAAGGTCATAAAAAAGTATTTAAAAAAAAATACATTAGAAGAGGTATTAATTTTAATGATATTTTTATGACTCTATCATTTAAAACTTTATACTTCCATATTTGATAATATTGAACCACCTACATGTATTATTAGATGCATAGTGTGCCCGTGGCATAATACAATATATATATGGGGTCAGTTAACTTCATGAGAGCGAAGCTCAAATCCCCATATGGAATTTACTGACCCCATATATATCGTATTAGGTCACACGCACACTATGTAACGAATTTATCTAACCGACTATCTTCTAATGTGGTACTTAGACTAGTGGTCTATCAAAGTGGTCAAGTGTTCAATACCGTTATTATTAGATACCTACTTCCATTGGTCTAAGATAACAAATGTCGGCTATGACAACTTGTTAGCTAAAACGAATTTGGTATTGGCAATTCATTTGGAAACTCAACATATACCATAACGATACTTACCAAAGAGGAAATCCTGGATAATCGTTCCCTTGAAATTCGAACCAAAAATGAAGAACTGGATCTTCAATCACTGTATTGTATACATAAACTACATAAGTGTCCTTACAAGCAACGGTATATTGCTGCGTCTTCCAAGTGCTCCATGAAACCTCTTTCTAAATTATTAACATCTATTTTACCAACAATCAAAGCTGGTCTTCAAAGTTATTGTGAAACTGCCTACTCTAGAGGTGACGTGAATGAGATGTGGATATTAAAAAATTCCAAAGATCTTTTAGAATACATACAACCTAACTCTCTTTCATCTTGCAATAGTATTAACACATTTGACTTTTCTGCACTTTACACACGTATTCTATATTTCAAATTAAATATAAATTAAAAGAGTTGGTATTGCTTTGTTTCATAAAAAAGAATGGCCAATGTAGATACAAGTATCTTGTCTTAGGGAGGGATAAACTTACTTTGTAAAGAATTCAAACAACAAATTCTCTGAATCTGACATTATCAAGATGCTTGAATTCTTGATTGGCGACATATTTGTTACGTTCGGAGGACGTGTTTTTCAACAGACAGCTGGTATTAAAATGGGAACCAATCGTGCCCCTCTTCTTGCTGACTTGTTTCTTTATCGTTATGAGGCTGACTTCATACTGGAACTTCTTAGAAAGAAAGATAAGAAGTTTGTAAAAAGCTTTAACTTTACTTTTCGCTATACATGTATATAGATATGTTCTGTCCCTTAATAAATTTGATGACTTAGCTGAACACATCTATCCAATTGAACTAGATATAAAAAATACAACAGATACAGTTAAGTCGGTGTCATATCTTGGCTTACATATAGTATAACATTTTTGGTGAACTTTTAACTACAGAACTCTTCTTAGATCTGAATCATGAACAAAAACTGAACATTTTAATGTCTCTTCACACAAGAAAATTAGCAAAATATATCGTTCGTGCATTTCATATCCGACGTCAGGTGCTATATAATCTATGAACATTTAATTTTTGTGTATATTTATTCTAACTTTTTGAACTTTAATTTCAAATGATTTGAGAAATTGTGTATATATACATGTATAACGTGATTATGTTTAACCTTACTGATATTTTAAAAAGGTGACTTATAGGTCCAATTTCTCAGCCTTTATATATGTTATGTATTGTCATCAAATACAAATTATATTTCAATATTAAGAATGAACATAAACGCGGCCACTTCCATTTCAGACGGAAACCGTCTAAAAAATAACCAAAATGCTGACATTTCGAAGATTTCAGTAAGTAAGCCTGACTTAATGATACATGCACACGTCAAATTCAACCCATATTTATGTAAGATAACTTTTCTTCTTTTCAGGAAAAAGCTAAAAGTTTATATTTTAACAATTTTGTAAAACTACATTATTTTGGAACCAAAAAAGGGTTTTACTGGGACTACTGCTTTTCCTTTTGTCTTATAAGGCGCTTCCTCAACGATTGTTTCATGTCATTTCATGACGTAGAGGAATTTTGGTCATGATCTAGATTTAGCAAGATTCTTAATATTGACTGTAAATATACATATAAATAAAAGTTTATCGGGAATACACATTTTACAAAAAAATAGATATATGGCAGCTTTGGATACATTAAATATCCTTTAAAACACGTGATTAATATCAAATGAACACGGGAGAATGTTACACCACATGTAATATTGCAAGTTAATCAATTCTGCTTGCCGAGATCAATTAGCCTGAATTTTTTATTCAGCAAGCTATCAAATGTGACGACGAATAATACTAAAAAGAAGAAATGGAAAAATTGCTTCACAAAAATACATTCTTCAAGTACTGATCAAAGGCCGTTTTTGTTGTTATTACTATTATCAGACCATTATAAGATACGTATGTTTATCCAAATTTAGAACATATCTGATTTTAGGAGTCTTTCGTTAAACTGACTTAAGACTAAGACGCATCATAAGACTATCATAAGACACGTTTAGTCATAAGACAGCTTCATTTTCACGGCCGGTGGACGAGTCTTTAAATTCTCACAAGTCTAGTTGAAACTTCGCATTTTTAAACATATTGAAAAAAGGAAAAGACTTATTCGATCTATACTATGATTTACACGCATTTTTGTTTGCACACGTTCTAGAATATAAATTTATTGTATGAAAATTCATAATATCTAATAAAATTTGTAGATTTAGCTAACAAAGGTCCTTGTATTTGTAGAAAGTAACATTCGTTTATAGTGGAAAATTGCTTTCATTTTAAATAAGCTACACTTAAAAATTGCTTGCTAGTCCTTCTCTGTGACTTATATTAGATAACAACTCAGGATAATTTTCCAATAACTCTATCATGAAGGGGAGATAAATAATTCGTCTTTCATTTATAGTCTTTTTCAAAAATGATCAAAGGTCCTTATCATGGTATGTAATCATTTTAAACGTTTCAAATTCATGAAAATATATTCGTACATAAATGTTTTTGATACACCACTAACAAAAACTGAAATATATCAAATTGATACATTTTGTAATTATTCAAAATTATATCAGAAACCTGTTAAAGGGAGACAATACTCGCATAACATTTTTCGAATCGGCAAATACAAAGGAATGTCACTCTTGCATACAAATGGCACATACATATAATTAATTAACTGTGCATTCGTGCTCCACCTTCAATGAAGATTCTAAATTATAAATATAACCAAAAGTTATCCTACAACTGTAGGATAGTGAAAACTAATGAAAGCTAACCCACTAAAACTTCCTCAGAAAAATGCTCGAGCCACTTGACTTTCATAGCTCATAATTAACGTTCTAACACAATGTTTTATTAAAATAGTAAAATATTATTTGCTTCTCAAAGTGTAAGACGCAATGAAAAACGTATGCTTGCATCATCTTACCCAAATACAGATTTATTTTAATTAAGTCCTGAACATTTCAACATTTGTTTGTTTATTTTTGAAAATACCGGTTTGATACAAATCGCAAGTACATATTACAAATGTAAGATCCGACTAAAATCCGATAACCCGATATCGTCAGGTAAATATGCTACATCTTCATTTGTAAAGGTTTGTATTTAAAGATAAACTCCAACTATAGTAAGAATATATTACGGTTCCAAAGTTAAATAATCAAATCATTTTGAATTACATGAAAAATCAATGATAATAAGGGAAAATAAATTAAAGAATGTAAGATAAATACTATTCAGTATATATTAATAGACAGTATCGCTGGGACTAAACTGTGTTTATATTTCCACTTTGTTGAATCTCTCAATCTCCTTAGTAGTATCTTTGTTTCTTAGTTATTACTAAACATTAAACCAGAAAGCTTTTAATATCAGTATCATGACAACTATGTTTTAATTCATCGATTCAGTCCTTCACCATATCAGTTTTGAATTTCTTGTTTCTTCACATTAAATCATTTTGATATCCCCAAAGAGATTAGTAATATATACATCTATTTCACTGGATTGGTTTCAGCTTATCCTATGTGTGCAGAAATAAAGTTAAACATGTATATTTTTGACCATAACATGTCTAACATCCTATAAGTTGATAACTCAAATGATGGGCCAACTGTATTCAGAAGAAACTTTGAAAAAATCATATTATAACGATTAAAAACCTATAGAACCGGGTTAGCCTCTCCAGGGCCTCATTTTGAAGTATAATGACAATCCCAGATTTTAACTTATTATGTTTGTATCTTATTTAGAAAGATGCTAGTATGATAAACAAAAAATATTAGCCTTTTGAAAGTCCAATATGTATTAATATTAAATCCAGGACTGTAAAATACCTATAAGTAATAATTTCAGTATAGAAATATTTCGTCAATTGTTTTTATTCCTTATATACTAGTATATAAAAATGTGCTTTCTGAACAATTTAGTTCTGATGAACGATTTTTAATATCATTAATGCTTTCAACGACTTCTATTATTCATATTCCAATTATATTCCCCTTTAAGTTTTAGCAATTGTAGTAAATGTAATTTGCTGTATGTTTCCATACCTGTTATACGTTGGCTATAGATGATACGGAAGTCGACAATGTAGTGATCTTTGTTAGACAGCTAGCCTTCTCAGTCGGTTATTAACAAATATTGATCAGTAGCATATAACAACAAAGCCGTAAACTATATTTGATACTTTCACTTATTAGGAAGAGTTTGATTTAAAATATCACCACCCCCACTTTTCAAGTTAACGCATGCGCTGAAATTCGTCATAACACCTTAACGCTACAAATTCCACCTTTATAGATGAAATATTTTGGACATATTTTTGGTTTCATAGTATAGTGTCACTGGTTAAACTAGTCAGGAATTTCCGATAAAAGATCAAGGAATATAAATATTTACTTGCACATGTTTTTAATAACAAAAAGGATTCCATATGTACAATTTTGTCGCCAATGCCATCGTTAGTTTTAGGAAATATAAGAAGTTGTAGCATTTCAAAGGTATGTTTAATGTATCCTTGTATTCAATTATATTGTACATAGCTAGTACAGTGATGAAAAGATGTCTTTAATAAATGTTTTAGACTTTTCTGTACATCTTTTAGAATTTAGCCACGAATCAAAATTTAGATGGATTTGTTTTATACTTACATAAGTATAATTCTAAGCATACAAAAGGTTTATTTTATATTTTGAAGAAACAACGATTTGGAACCAAGATGAATGCCTAAATTTATTAACCCAGGAATTGCTAATGGTGAATTGAAGAATTTGAAATCATGCCTATTATAATAATTTAAAAAAATATGTATAACTATTATGCAGAACTGAAAAGAAATTTTTAAGATGGCTCTATCTATAAAATTCATTAAATAGCTTCTTACATAAATAATTTGATGTCTGTAAACTCATTTATTACATTATAGTTTTTCTAGTAGCTCAAATGCTCTGTGTTTTTTCATCTTTCTTCAGCTTTTTCAGTTGTGGCATTCTACATACATTTGTACTGAATAAAATGAAACATGCGCCATGTGCTGTAGTTTCAATTAGTATTAAGTTGGAGTATTTGTAATGTACAGTCTCATAAATGACTGGAAATAACTATATACAGTCATTAGAAACTTGAAAATTCCTAATCTATATAAAGTCTTTCCAATATATGTATGATCTTGTGTGTAGGGTTAGTTTATTAATATCAAATGATCGAAATTTTCAGATTGAATCATACACCGTGTTTTCTGTTTTCTTTTTCTAAATATGTGGACAAAGCGGACCATGAGTGAACTCTTCTAATATTTCCATTTTTTAAATGCTATCCTGCAATAACCCTTTCTACAAATACAAAAATCCATATTATTGTTTAGCAATATAATATTTTCCACAGAACGTAACCAAAAGTTAGAGTGCAATAAATTTTAATATTGCACTAGTGCAATGAATCTTCAAAATTCATGACGTCATCAACGTTTAAATCTTAGTTTAAACCAATTTTCACTTTCAAATTATATATTGCTATATAATAAAAGGGTTATTGCATGAATATTGGGGAATATTGTCCCTCGTAGAACATAAAATTCTACTCGGGACGATATTCCCCAATATTCATGCAATAACCCTATATTACACGAAGCGAACAACACTTAGTATATGTATATATTTTTCTGATTAAGGATAATGCACCCTTTTGTTGATTCGATGGTAAACATATGGAAATTATACAAAAACAAATATAACATTTCTTCTATAATTGACTAATTGCAATGTAATTGAAGCGTTGTCATGTTAATATTTTTTTCCACATTTATCGTTATTAATTTGAATTTTATTTAACTTTATTCCAGCGGTTTTTGTATGTTTTAAATTATCTCGTATTAAGAGTTCTCAATCCAATTTAACAGGACGGCAATTATTATATTTTGGTTAACGATGAAGCTAAAAGAAATGTTGATCTCTATGAAATTAAATAGCAATATTCTAAAAGTAATTTTAAAGGGGCATTAACTTCGATATATGTAAACACAAATATGATTTTATTTTGTTCACTCATTAATGAAAACGAAATGGTTAAATAATAATTCGCTTAAAGCAGTCAATTTTCTCAAAAAAGGCTAAAAAAGATCGTGGATGAATTATGCATTTCCAAATGAATAATTCTACCTCATTTAATCCGTGTTTATATGGCCTTCAATTTAACCCCCAAGGTTGAGATGGGTAATGCCTAAACTTGGCGTGTTTAGCTATTAAAACATTTTGCAGATCGCAAAAAACTAACTATTATACAGATGAAAACGATATTGCTTAATGTATAATATAAAATCAAGCAGATCCAATCTCATTCTTATACAGATAAAAATGACTATAACCGTTGGTTTTCCCGTTTGAATGGTTTTACACTAGTAATTTTTGGGGCCCTTTATAGATTTTTGTTCGGTGTGAGCCAAGGCTCTGTGTTGAAGGCCGTACATTGACCTATAATGGTACTTTCATAAATTGTTATTTGGATTGAGAGTTGTCTCATTGGCACTCATACCACGTCTTCCTATATATATATATACACATTTCTTGACTTATAATACTATATAATACATAAAAATATAAAACATCTCTCTCTCTCTCTCTCTCTCTCTCTCTCTCTCTCTCTCTCTCTCTCTCTCAGAAATGGACCCTCTAAAAACAATGATAAATAAGGGACAATAAAAATTAAAAAATCGATGGATGTGTACTGATTGATTAATTAGACTGGGTGACGTTAACATTTAGTTGAAATTTGCCTGAAATGTCTGCGTTATATTGCAAATGTTTGCGATATTTCGCAAATGCGTGCGTTAAAACACAAACATAGGAAGAAAAATGTAAAACAACCCAAGTTGTGTGGCGCTAAAACGCTTCCGTACGAACCCTTTCAATAATTAAAATGTTTTTAAGACGACAAAAATAACTTCAAATCTCAAGACCTGATGGCCTTCAGTAGATACAAATAATACGCGAAAGGTTAATATACATAGACCTGTTGGTGACCTTCCGCTGTTGTCTGTTCTATGGTCGGGTTGTTGTCTCTTTGACACATTCCACATTTCCATTCTCCATTGTATAGTACCTTGCCGATGACATTATATTATGATATTATCATATCCGGTTCAAATCCACATAATTGTGATATTATTAATATTCAATGGAATGATAATTCCACATTTAATACTAGTAGTTACTATACACAGAAACAATTGTCTTTTTGAATAAATTTTTTTGAGCCATAGACAATCATTTATCTCACAAGACAATGTTTTTATGGGATTCATTCTTTTAACTTTCCTGTCCTGTTGGAGATTGGTATCTTGAATGGTCTTGAATGGTATGTAGAAATGAAAAGAGGTGTAGCACAATTTTAGAAGTAAATAATATATATGTCCATACGGCTTGCAGGACAAATTTTAAAGTGCATCCTAAATTGGCGCATCTTTTTCAACGTGAAAGTATGTATCAAACAATTATTTACATAAACGAATTCAACATTTTAAACAAATAGATTCTTATTTTCTTCATTGATAATAAGATATTTCACAGTACCCTTTTTGTGCAATCTAATTTCCGTCTCAATAATATTATATGAAGACTGAATAGCCAGAAAAATGCAATCACTATCATGTACTGAAGGAAAATGAAATTGATAGTTACATGTGTCAAAAATGTCGGTTTGTTATGGTAATAATTGACTATGTTGTTAACTACATCCGTTCATCAATAATCTATCAGGTTCAATGGTATATCTTGGCGCCAAATATCACTACACATTCCAGCATCGACCAATATTGAGAAAATAGGAGATATAACCTTATTTAAGAGAAGACGTGTTTTGCAAGTCTTACTTAAATGTTCGTTTCGGTAAACCGATCTAGTAGATACTTTTTTCAAAAAACGTGACAGTAGAAATTCAAAATCTACACACTATTATATAATGTTTAAATACAAAATAGTCAGTGCACTAATATGCATTTGTAAAAATGGTTTGATCTTCGTTTTTGCTTTCTTGGTTCCTATATATATATTCCCTATCAATATATACTAGTGTTATGAAAAAAAACTTGTTATTTGAAACTGAGTAGCAAACCTCATTAAGTCGCATTCGGCGATGTCTCTGGATTGGAGATATAACAAGTGGAAAATATGTCGATCCCAAATAGTGAACTTTTTGTTGTGCATTCAGATGACGTTACCTTAGGGGTCTGTATTCAGGAAACCTTGAAATACCTCGATAGAAATTGCAAGCCCTGGAATATTATAATGGTTTGATGATACATACTCCCAAAGGATACTTGACTGGGATGTTGCTACACACACATTGAAAGTTCATAATGAAATAATATTATCTGTCGTAAAGTTGACTTTTTTGCCGGCTATCATTTACAATTTTATTGTTTTTTTTCAAGATATGAAACAGACTTTACTACACCTGTGGTACCATGGTATCATTTATCAAAGTTATACTTGTCTACATATATTTATGTTCACTTATTGATGAAGCTAAGGAGGATTGTTGACATTTATCTATATTCGTAGTATTGACATTGTGAAGTATTCTTGATACTCTATATTCTAAATGTTCTAACTGTGACCTTGTCAGATTATCCAATACACATAAATTGTTCTCTTATGTTGCCAATTTATATTACTAGATAATCTTAAATGACGTTATATATATATAAAAAAAAGAAGAAGAAGATGTGGTATGATTGCCAATGTGACAACTATCCACTAAAGACACAAACATTAACAATTATAGGTCACCGTACGGCCTTCAACAATGAGCAAAGAGTCAGCTCTATGATAGGGTTGTTGTCTCTTTGACACATTTCCTATTTTCATTCTTAATTGTATTAATGAATCATATAAATGGAATAAATGATATTTTCTAACAATATACGGATTTTTTTTCAGTAAAAATATATACAATTGCCGTTCATATATATTACATATATAGAGAGTAATACATTGCAAAATCCGTATCATATGCCGTATCATCCCGAGATACCAATATCAGCTAGAGGGTCTTCTGGCCAGAGGGATAATATTGGTCGAGGGTGACACGGCATGTGATACGGATTTTGCCATGTTTTATACGCTTTATCATAAATTTCAAAAGAGGGGCGAAAGATACCAACGGGACAGCCAAACTCATAAATTTAAAACAAACTGACAACGCCATGGATAAAAATGAAAATGACAAACAGACAAACAATATCACACATGACACAACAAAGAAAACTAAAGAATAAACAACTCGAACCCCACCAAAAACTAGGGGTGGTCTCAGTTGCTCCGGAAGGGTAAGCAGATTCTGCTTCACATGTGACACCCGTCGTGTTGCTTATGTGATAACAAATACGGTAAACAGTCTAACTCGGTAGGTCACATTCGTGATAGGGGAGGGGATTGTAGTAACGACGTAAAGAACATATCCGATATCATTTGTGAAACGGTTGTTCCATAATGGTCAACCAACTCGTGATGGCGTCCGTAAAATTTACGAAGGGAGGATTTCAACTTCCCCATTTGTAACTCTTGGTTTAATAGCTTCCTTGTGAGCACCTACCCTCTATCAAGAAAATCATGATAAAGAATGCAAACACGGGAATATCGTATCTATTGGGAGATATATACCCCGTATGTAGATGCTGCTAGAATGTTGCTACTTAGAAATGGAAAGTTCACAATTGGAAAGCTGAAATCACCTTTTTTGTCGTAAAGTTTTGTTTTCAACCGACCCTCATTGTTAATTTCTAGATGTAAGTCAAGATATGAAGCCGACTTAACTGTATCTGTAGTATCCTTTATCTCTAGTTTGATGGGATAGATGCGTTCCACATAGTCACCAAATTTTGAATTATTTAGTTAAAGAACATCATCTATATAGCGGAAAGTAGAGTTAAAGGATATTGCTTACTTCTTATCTTTCTTCCTAAGCAGTTCTTGCATGAAGTCAGCCTCATAAAAATAAAGAAACAAGTCAGAAAGTAAAGGGCACAGTTTGTTGGAATGCCGACAGTCTGTTGAAAAACACGTTCTTCGAACGTAACAAATATTGTGTCAATCAAGAAATCAAGCATCTTGATAATATCAGTTTCAGAGAATTTTTTGTTTGAATCAGAGTGATCCTTTACAAAGTAGGATTTATCCGTCCCTAAGACAAGATACCTTTTTCTACGTTGGTCATTCTTTTTTATATAGCAAAGCAATACCAACTATTTCAATTTGTCTTTTAGTTTAGAATGTGGAATACTTGTGTAAAGAGTAGAAAGGTCAAATGTTTTATTACTGTTACAAGATGAAAGAGAGTAAGATTGTATGTACTCTAAAAGATCTTTGGAATTTTTAAGTATCCACATCTGATTCACGCCACATCTAGAATAGGCAGTTTCACAATAACTTTCAAGCCCGTCTTTGAATGCTGATAAAATAGATGTTAATAATTTAGAAAGAGGTTTCGTGGAGCACATGGAAGACCCAGCAGTATACCGTTGTTTGTAAGGACACTTATGTAGTTTAGGTATCCAATACAGTGATGGAAGATCCAGTTCTTCATCTTTGATTGAAATTCCAAAGGAACATAGAACAGACCTATGATTATCCAGGATTATCTCTTTGGTAAGTGCCGTGAGGGTATATGTTGAGTTTCCAAGTAAATTGTCAATACCTAATTCGTTTATCAAGCAGTTAATGTAATGACTTTTACACACAAAAACGATGTTATTTGGGGCTTTATCTGCGGGGACAACAACATATTTGCCATGGAGGTCGGATAGGTGTTTTGCAACATTTGGGTCTTTAAAGATCAACAGGAGTGTATATGTGAACTGATTTGTGATCCCTATCGCCTGGGTTACCGTTAGTTCTTCTTTTGTCTTGTTTTAAAACCTTAAAAAGAACTGCTCAATTATTCACCTGAAGCACCTGGGTTACCTTACAATATGCGTGCTGTTGTTTTAAAAATATTTTGTTTATTGTAATTTTTGGCGTGTTTTGTATGGTATTTTATTGTCTTTTTTATAGTTGCATTCCGTGTGTCAGAAATATGAAAACTCGACGTTTGTGATTTCACATTCCAAACAGTGACGTCATTCAATCATGCAAAGCTCTGATTCCTTTCACGGATTTGGCTATACTTTTTGGACCTTTTGGATTATAGCTCTTCATCTTTTATATAAGCTTTGGATTTCAAATATTTTGGCCACGAGCATCACTGAAGAGACATGTATTGTCGAAATGCACATCTGGTGCAAGATAATTGGAACCGTTAATTTTATTAATAAATTGCGTCACGCCCGCATGGCCGTTCATTTCGGACCCATTTTGAGGTAAAAAAATTCTGTAGAAGCTTGCATAAATTAAAAAGGAGTTAATTTAAAAATAAAATAAATAAAAAATAGTAGGGGTGTGATAAAGGGTAGGGGTGTTCTAAAGGGTGGGGTGTGATAAAGGGTATGGATGTAATAAAGGGTTGGAGTGTGATAAAGGGTGTGATAAAGGGTGTGATAAAGGTTGCGGATCAAAATTGCGCGATATGCGTTAAAGACATTAAACAGCAGGCTATTTATCAAATATTCAGAACTACTGTTTTTACTACTAAATGTATGTTAATCCAGCGTTATGGGGAATACAGTCTTAGATCAATTTAGTATATGTATATATAAGAAAGTACAGAGGAATCAAAACAGTTGATGTATTAACTGACTCACTGACAAGGGATTTGATATTCTTAAAAGAAGAAAACAAATACGGCATCTTAAGTATATTGGACATAAAATCCCAGTGGAAACATTTTCATCACAAAAAGATATAATTCTAAAATTATCAGTCTCCTATTTGACAAGATAATTTATATGTTACTGTTGCCTTTATTTACGTATATAATGGTGATGTAACAATACTAACTAGTAATGTTTTAAGAATATACAGTTGTGTAAAAGCAACGGTGAAACACTTGGTTGCAGCCTATGCCCTTACTTTGATCTTATAATAACGTGCACTTGTTTCTGAAATGAAATGAAATACTCAGAGCATATGTTACAAAATCATAATACTTAATTGAAATATTCTCTCTGAGCAGAATCGATTGTAATATAAGTGACAAAATACTTACACTATTGGTTTGCTTGATATACTTATTTTAGATGCAAGTCGAGGAATTGATAACGTCACTAATACACACTTTAAAAAGTATCTTATTGTCAGGAGCCCTGAGCTCAAACTTTGAAAGCAGCTCACATATGCAAGTGCTTACACTTATAGAGCAGACAATTTAAAAAATGTTATATATTTAAACTAAATGTTGATTTAACAACGTCAAAAATTCACTATATTAAAAAATAAAACATATTGGTCAAGTGAAATACCTATCGAATGAATCAATTTTATATGATGCCCATTTTTTGAGAACCTCAAGACTGGAAAAAAGAGGGGGATGTCACGTGCTCCCAATAACATCCCAATACATTATATCAGCATCTGATCACAAAAAATGTATACTGCATAATGAGATTCAAATATCAATAAACATTGCAAAGTAGTTTCAACAATGTAACGTATTTCTATAAAATCATCATTTATAAAAATCTATCGAAGTTAAGGCTTTGAAATATCGAGACTCAAACACAATACTAGACCAGAGACATATATATCACATATAAAATTATATGTCTCTGCAAAAACTTCAAAGTAAAGTACATGTATTTACATGAAACTGTCAGAAATTTTGAAAATGACTCTGGATGGAAAGACGTTCAGGGTATTTTTTTTTCGTTGACGAGGACCCAACTGAGTGCAACCTCATAAATATAATTTGCTAAAGTACCTGTAATCATTGATATGACTTGCTATAATATCTTTACACATTGATATAATTGATATAATACTTGTAAACTTTGATATGACTTGCTATAATATCTTTACACATTGATATAATTGATATAATACTTGTAAACTTTGATATGACTTGCTATAATATCTTTACACATTGATATAATTGATATAATACTTGTAAAATTTGATATGACTTGCTATAATATCTTTACACATTGATATAATTGATATAATACTTGTAAACATTGATATGACTTGCTATAATATCTTTACACATTGATATAATTGATATAATACTTGTAAACTTTGATATTATTTGCTATAATTCCTGTAAACATTGATATAGTTATATTTTAGCATATTTAAACAGTGTAATGCATATTATCAAATTATCAAATTTGTCTTGTAGTAATTTGCATCATGTTGTTGAAGTATGACAGCCAATAACAAAAGGTCACAAAGGTTGTATTCCATCCTAACTGATTTTTAGAGTTTCATTCAAGAATAACATTAAATTGAACTTCATATAAATACTTGTTCATTCACTATTTAAGTAGTTTTTTGACGACTTCTGAATTTATTTTTGAATATTTTCATCGAGCTTACATGTAACAAGTAGAATTGTTCATTGACCAATACAACAGATTGATAGAAAGTCATCACTTGTTTTTTAATATACCACTCTATAATATTCTAAGTAAAAACTGCTGTTAGATTTGATGGCAGATGTTCTCTTGTATCTTTCTAAAATAGCCATCATGTTTAGGGTGTACAATTGCCCATTATTAAAACAAAATAAATTATCTCTATATGTTTATTTTTTTGCGACGGTTAATGTTATTTGGTTTGTGTTGATATCGTACAAAAAAGAACATCGTGTTCTTCATATTACTTTTAAATTTACAAGAATGATAAAATAATATTCAAATAACTAAAGTAAACGAAAAACTTCGTATAATAGGGATAAACAAATGTTTACCAAACTACACGCATGTAAACAAAATCAACGTCTTTGTGTAATGGTAACTTTCGGTAATTTTGTTAATCAATTGATCATTATTGGGATTGATTCTGATAGTGGACAGATATTTGTTAATTACACTGTTTTGAACATTCATGAAAGGCGCTTCTGATACATCAACTTTATTATTATCATTTTCATTTGCAAATGAAACGGATGGAATAAAGTAAATTTCTAAATTATAAGACATCGGACATTCTATGTTAATTTCGAATATTTAGATATGAATAAAATTGAAGATAACAGAAAAAGAAGTCGACGACTACCTACGGGGCGCCGAATGGGACTCTTGTGGTTTTGTACAAAATTCAATTCTGTCATAACAAAATCATTTTTGTCTTACAAAACTATGTGCTACAGACTTGTTTTGTGAGAACTTCAATTTTGTGATGACAAAATTCATTTGTGTAGACAAAATTCATTTTTGTCATGACAAAATTCATTTTTGTAGACAAAATTCATATTTGTCATGACAAAAGTCAATTTTGTCTAAAAGGTATGCAAACATATTTGCATACAAAATTGACTTTTGTGACCTGATATGGAAATTAAATTACAAAAGTCAACTGTGTGAGGTTAGATTCAATTTTGTGAGACAAAATTGACTTTTGTGAGACAAAATTAACTTTTGTGAGACAAAATTGACTTTTGTGAGACAAAATTGACTTTTGTGAGACAAAAGTCAATTTTGTTAATTTTGTTTAGACAAAAGTCAGTTTTGTCAATTTTGTTGAGACAAAAGTCAATTTTGTCAATTTTGTTGAGACAAAAGTCAATTTTGTCAATTTTGTCTCACAAGAGTCAATTTTGTCAATTTTGTTGAGACAAAAGTCAATTTTGTCTATTTTGTCTCACAAGAGTCAATTTTGTGTAACAAAAGTCGATTTTGTATGCAAATTAGTTCACAGAAACCAAACTAAACTAATTTGAATACAAAATTTACTTTTGTCGCCCAATTTTCAAATTAGGTAACAAAATTCAAGTCTGTGTAACAAAAATGAATTTTGTCATGACAAAAGTGACTTTTGTCCGCTGATAGATAATTTTGTATGACAAAATTTTAAATTTGTAGTATGTTACAAATTTTGTTAAACTGAACTTATTTTTGTTAAACAAAAGTCACTTTTGTCCGTACAAAATTGAATTTTGAGTACAAAACCACAAGAGTCCCATTCGGCGCCCCGTACTACCGTGCGTACAACAACTCTTTAAGGTTTAGATTCATTGCTAAATAATTTCATGAACTGAAAAATAGCAACAACAAAAAACTTCTCTAAATCATAGCAGTATCTTAGCAAGGACTACTGGGCGGGTCCGATACTAGTGATACCGATTAAGTGGTACGTTTCTGAAAGTCATCATGTGTACTCGAGACCAATATTGTGAATAGCAAAATGTATAAACGTTTGTGAGATTAGAAATAAGGTTAACACGAAGATGATGCAACTTTACAATTACATAATTTTTAAATTTCTATTGCCCAGTCCACTTTGGAGGTTTCTTTTTTAGAAAGATTTGTTAAAATTCTTGTCAGTACTCGTTTTTGTAGTGGCTTCTCACATAATGTGTTCGTACGTCTCATTCTAACATGTCTGAGCTATATATTATAATTGTTCACTTTACCAAATAATTACAGTGAAAAATTCATGCACTGTTTTGTACTTTCAAAAGACCGGTTTTCAAACGTACTATGTTTGAACATTTTCATTATTTTTTAAACGCAAATGAACTGACACAAAAAACACTTAAGAGCCAAAGGTATTGTGTTTTTGTGTTTTCTTACTCGATAAAACAAGGACGCACTTGAAAATGACACGAACTGTTTCCACGAAATAACGCACATATAATAATATAAATGTAAAATGAAAACAATTGTCAAATATGTGCAAATTGGATGACAATTGAATATTGTCTATAAGAATTAATTTTAACGACTACCACGAGTTTTTCCATTAACAGATGCATCTACAAAACGGAATATCATGTTAAGTAAACCTTGTTGTATTGATATTAATTTATTGTTGTACTTAAAAGGTCAGATATACGCGTCTGGCGTACTAAATTATAATCCTGGTACCTTTGATAACTATATTTATACTTTAACAAATAATTCGCAGAATTCACTCACTTGGACGCTCTTTATTTGGTAAATGGGCAGTTTTATTTATAATCATTTGTAAAATAAGAAAGTTCAATGATTATAAACATGCGATAAAATTGAGAATGGAAATGGGGAATGTGTCAAAGTTTGTTATTTGAGAAAGAACACGTGATTAATGTAATCACTATGCAGATGTAAATCATCCAGTAAAACCTTCATTGCATTGATGAGTGTAAACACGTATACCTGCTTTACGAAACATTCAAATAGGTACCAAAGAGCAATACACAAATAATCATTAAATGAAATAAAGGCAACAGTAGTATACCGCTGTTCAAAACTCATAAATCCATGGACAAAAAACAAAATCGGGGTAACAAAATAAAACCGAGGGAAACGCATTAAATATAAGAGGAGAACAACGACACAACACCTAATTGCAACACACACAGAAACGGACCAAGCAACAGACAAAACACCACGAGAATAACAAATATAACATCAAAACCAAATACATGAATATGGGATAGACAAGTATCGTGCCACGTCTTATCTCTAAAGAGGAAATAAAACATCATGTAAACAAAGAAGAAAAGGCAAACAGTTGACAATAGTTTACCGGTCATTCATACCGCCAGAATACGTGTATAGACTTTCTTCTCCCTTCCTGATGTAATTTGACTCCTTTGAGCCATGTTATTTCCTAAAGATTGTAGAAGAAATCACGAAAAAATGGCTCGGAAGTTCAGTTTTGATTTAATGTCCCACAAAAAGGTTGGTGATATCTAATTTTAATTACAGACAGTTTTATTAAAGTGCTATAGATCAATTTGCCCCTTTGGCACACATTTGGTTTATTGAGAATGAAGATATAGAAAAGGTAGAAATTCGTCTTTGATACTATCTGCATATATTCTAATGCTTCATTTTCTGTATAATTGAACTGGTTAACATCAATTTTATTGTTACATCATCAATAACATTTGCTTTGTCACTTTGATATTAGAATTGTAATGGAATTAGAACATTTTAATACATATAAACACTGTGAGGTGGATAATAAAATTTATTTGTGACTTAATGTTTATATTAGAATATCAATCATGAACGAAAGCTAGATATTAATAGTGATATGAAGCTAACTATATTTGGAATGAATAATTCTACAACCAGAATGGTATCTTTAAGCCGTTGATTATTTTTTTATGAAACTAATTACAAATTGAAGCGTGTAGTAAATGGCCATTTCAAACCACTGGAACATATTTAATTCAAATATAGATTTTATTACTAAAAATCATTAAACACCTTTTGGTATTTGTACATTTCATTAAAAAAGTATCAAGATTTCGCTTATTTTGTAAAATTTGTAAAATTTACAAATTGTTGTTTTTATTCAATTAATCCAGATATGTTAATGAGGAAACATTCAGAAATGTATAATCAAGTGACATATCAAATCCCTGCACAAAATTTAAACAACAATTTTATAGCCAATAGTAAACATGAACTAATTTGACTTATGGTGCAGCCCACAATTTATAAAAATTACAATTTTTATCGCCATAAAGATTATGTACTACTACTCTTGTCGCTTGTTGCAAAGTAAAATGTCCGTGCGTATCAAACACACCTTTCCCCACTGGCTGTTCAAATTATGATTCGTTAACACTTACATTTAATTCGAATCGAATTTGAATCGAATTCTCTAATCGCGTTAACACCTCTTTTTTTTTTTTAATTCGCATTGATTCGAATTGGCTTAATCGCATTATCCTATTTGCTTTAGAAAACAAACTCATCATAGCGTTTCGTCTACAAAAGACTCATCAGTGACGCTTAAATCCAAAAAAGTTAAAAAGGTAAAATAAAGTACGAAGTTGAAATCCATTGAGGACCAAAATTCCTAAAAGTTTTGCCAAATCCAGCTAAGGTAATCTAAGCCTTTGGTAGAAAAGCCTTAGTATTTCAAAAATGCAAAGTTTTTGTAAATGAGAATTAAAAAGAAAACGTCGTTCGGAGAGTAAAGCGAATTTGACGTGCAGCTCAATTTGAATAAGAATTTTATACGTAAAACGTTTCTAATTTGAACTAAACTAATTCGAACTTGTTTATGCGAATCGAATTCGAATTAATGCTGAGTTAACACGTTATTCGAATTCGATTCGCATTAACTTATTCGAATTATTCGCATTCGAAACGTTTTACGTCCTAACGTCAATTATAATTCGAATTACAATGCGCGTCAAATTCGCTCTACTGTTCAAACGACGTTAACTTTAAATTCGTATCAACAAAAACGTATTTCTAATTCGAAATGATTAATTCGAATTAGCCAACTCGAATCAATTCGAATTAAAAAAAAGAAGAGTGTGTGAACGCGATTAGCGAATTCGATTCGCATTCGATTCGAATTCAATTGAACGAGGCATAAGTGTGAAGGCCGCATAGCCCACTTTATATACGCTTTGTCCTTGTCATGTATATGGCATGACCCATTTGTCAAATGATTATAATCAGACAAAATCCGAATTAAAGTTTTCCAAACGTATCGTAAACGTTATCATTTCGTACTATCCAGCTCAGAGCCGACTTCCAAGTCATTCTTACAGACAGTCAACTTGAATAAATGAAAGAGGTGTTGAACATTCCACCGTGTTTTCAATTATCATTGAACTATTCATATTATCCTTAATTACCCGTATTCACTTTATAGATATGAGATACAATCTAGTAAGAGAAACAGTAATAACTCACCCATTGGTGGCCTTCGGCTGTTTTTTGCTCTTTGTTCGGGTTGTTGGTTCTTTGACATATTTCTCATTTCCATTCTCAATTAAAAATGAAATAGTTCTAATAACGTATCGACAAATAAAATAAGAAATGAGTTTTTAAGGAGATAAATTTACAAAATGTGATGGAGCAAAACATTATCCTTCTTAAAACACGTATTCAACATAGCATTGGCAACATGACGGGTGCAACATGAGGAACAACGCAACATCTGCCTGTCTTTTTAGGGCACCTAAGATCATTCCCAGTGTTTAGCTAGCTTTGCGAACTGCGCAGTCTTTAATTTTCTATAAATGTTTGGGGTTTTTGTCTTCCTCCTTGTATGTTTGCCATGGCGTTGTCAGTTTCTATAAAATCCGTGAAATTTAAATGTCACCTTGGTATCGTCCACCTCTTTTCTAAGTAACTTAAGGTGGTACCCAACACCTCCACTTAAATTAATTTGGCTCGTTTAATTTTCATAAAATTTTGACAAAGTATTTACTTTCACCCTTTGACAAAAGATTTTTTTCTTTAATTTGAACCAACCATTTTATCAGAAAAATTACACTAGTTATAGAACAGTTTAACAAACACTAATTTTGATCATTGAGAAGCATCATATTCTCTTAAAAACGCAATGTAATCAAAACGTTTAGCTGATTTTACAGAGTTATCTCCCTGTAGTGTTAGGTACCACCTTAAGAGAAAGTGAACTGTTTTTTTTTCTTCTTCGGAAGACGGATATGAACAAAATGTTAATATATGCTATTTATAACTGTCATTGCATTTCTATGTCGTGTTTTTCAAATGTTCGGTCAGTTTCTAAAATTTATTCTTACATACTTTTGATTTTTTGACCCTGTGTGCTAGCATTGCCTATGTAAATTTTAAAATTGTTTGTATGCACATTGAACGATAAATTTATGTGAAGTATACATATTTCTAACGTCAGACACTCAAATCAATCAATGTATTCGTAGTTAGTAGATGTGTTTGTGTTCTGTTAAATTGCTCCTTTTAAAATTGTTATACGATGATGACTGATGTACTCATATTTAGACTATTTTAATTATTGTGTCTGTTTAATTAACTCATCAATGTAAATATAACGGAATTTGATGAGACTGTTATTAAAGTAAGAGGGTTAGCTCTATAGAACCAGGTTTAATCCACCATTTTCTACATTTGAAAATGCCTGTTCCAAGTCAGGAATATGACAGTTCTTGTCCATTCGTTTTTGATACGTTTTGTTTTTTGATTTTGCCATGTGATTATAGACTTTCCGAATTGATTTTCTTTTAAGTTCAGTATTTTTGTGATTTCATTTTTAAGTTCCTGACCACATCTGGATACAGATTGAGGCTGAGTAATATGTTGCGACATTATTTTTTTTCAAACAGACAAACACCAGGACTAACAAAAACCTAACCAAGGATTCTTAAAAAAAAATATATTTTGATCAGACAATAAAGTTCTGAATTAAACATTACAATGAATATACTTGCCAACTTATTATTTATTCTTTGAACAGCAAATATATACATAAGGTATTCGTTATGTATTGGTATATAATTCAACACATTAATAATACACGTAGTTCTTAAAAGAAAAAAAGAAAAAAGAAAATTTGAATGCTGTTCTGTCAAAATACTGTTAATTTTATAGCTTCCCCACGTATCCTGTAATAACTAGGATAGTCAAATAATGTCGGTTATGTTTGTCAAAGAAGTGGATTTTACCCAATTTATTGATAAATAATATGCAGTTACTATTATCATTATTTAATTTCTCATAATGAAATAAAACGATAATTGCAAAATAAAATATGATAAATTTGTTTAACATTCTGTTTCATTCAAGTATCGAAAAGCAATCCTAAAAAAATATGACACGTCGTTACTTGGCGACTTACAGAGTGTAAAGAGAGCATAATGTTGTCTACAAAAGACAATTGTGTTGAGTAAAGGCTACATATCATAATAGCATTTCATCTGACAAGGTCAACCCCACACACTCCTGCATTCGAAAATATCATTACAGATACATTTTTAATGCGAACATTGTACTTTTAAATTCTTCACATCAATTATTCACGCACCTCGTAGTGTGTTTAACATTAAAAATATTAGTGAAAAATTATCTTAATTGATAAAAGCTCTTCAAATTGAAAAGCTATAAAATATTTATGGCAAATAATGCAATATAGCTGCTACGCTGTTGATTAGACAAATGTCATACTACTGACTCAAGACCACATTATCCAATATCTAAACACAAAATCAAATGTAACAAGCTGGCAATCCTAGAGAGGACAAATCATCGCTTTTGTTTCAATTAGTAATTTCACAAAGACGATAAAATCAAACATTATTGGTCCACACAATTGGAAAATAATCATTAGCATTCAAATGTTTACGATGAAAATGGGATATAGCTAGTTGGTCTAAAATCACAATTGATTAATAGCAAGCGCTGAAGCATCTCACATTGATCTACTATATATATATTTAAATCATCATAAGGTCATTAATTTTTTAAACTAAGGTCAAGGTCACACCATACCTTTCATATTACAAAGGATTTCCAAAAAAAGCCCAAACCCAACATATAAATATTACCTGAAATCACCCCTAGTTTTTGGTGGGGTTCGTGTTGCTTATTCTTTATGTTGTGTCATATGTTCTATTATTTGTCTGTTTGTCTTCTTCCATTTTTAGCCAGGCATTGTTAGTTTATTGTCAGTTTATTTTCGATTTATTAGTTTGTAATGGTGACAGCTTCTTTAATACAGCGTCGGTATCATTAAAGTGATATCAATGGTCAGCTATCGAGATTCAATCATTAAAATGATATCAATGGTCAGGTATCGACATTCAATTATTGAGATGATATCAATGGTCAGGCATCGACATTCAATCATCAAAATGGTATCAATGGTCAGCTATCAACATTTAATCATTAAATGATATCAATGGTCAGGTATCCACATTCAATCATTAAATGGAATCAATGGTCAGGTATCGACATTTAATCATTAAAATCCTATCAACGGTCAGGTATCGACATTCAATCATTAAAATGGTATCAATGGTCATCTTTCGACATGCAATCATTAAAATACTATCAATGGTCAGTTATCGACATTCAATCATTAAATGATATTAATGGTCAGGTATCGACATTCAATCATTAAAACGGTATCAATGGTGAGATATCGACATTTAATCATTAAAATGATATCAATGTCAGGTATCGACATTCAATCATTAAAATGATATCAATGGTCAGGTAGCGACATTCAATTTCTTAAAATACAAGAGGAAAATGTAAAAACTGACCAATTTTCAAGAATCTCTGATCAAGCATTCCTGCATAGAAAACATTTTTATCTAGACAACAACTGTCCTCAATATATATCAATTTCGATGAATATTCAGATGTGTATTTTAGTTATTTCTATTTTCCGTTATTTGTAATTATAATTTAAGTCTATAACATTTTGTGTTATAATTTTTCCCCTACTTCTCTTTTGAACATTATATTAAGTGAAAACATCCTTAAAGTTCAGACTGTATAATTAGAAGGAATGTATAAATAATATTTTCTGATTACTTTTACAAGCTGGCCTAAAATACTCGTCCATTATCTCAAATTATGATCACTCGGTAGTCTACATTCGTCTTGACATGACAAGGTTTCACTTTTCTTATTTCCAAATAAAGACCGATCCTATTTGAATTTAATAATTTTCATATATTGATCGAAATAACCATAAGTTATTTTATTTTTGCCAATATATTCTATCTATATATCAAAAGCCCCAAATTTCTGCATTTTTGCAGATTCTTTTTTCACAGAATGTCTAACATAGACTGGTTTTTTTTGCACTGATTACTTCTCTCAGTTTACAGATTATTTTACCAATTGATAACTATCTTTTTTATGATTTGTACATTTGTGTGTACAATATGTGTGGTTTGCTGGTAAATATTTGTTCAGATAGATAATGTGTGAACATCAATACTGGTTTTATCAAACACAATTGGTGATAGTTTGACCAGGCAGCTATTGGACTTTTTAATCTACAAAAGAGGAGTCATTGTAGAGTATAAATCTACATAATATTGCATAGACATTCTACTTACTTATTTTGAAGCTCATCTCTTGTCTTTTTTTGTCTTCTCTTCAAAATCTAAAAGATAAACATTTCTGTTGTTTGAACTACAGTTTTATTAGTTATATTGGTAATATCGAGTGAAAAAAATGCCTGGAACCGAAGTGAATTTATCGATTACACCTTCAAGTATTACGGATAGTACCCGTACAATATATAATATGAATATTCGCAGTATTATAAATAAACAAGAATTCCTTGAGTATTTCAATATTTTTACCATACCAGAAACTCACTCATATCAAAATGTAGGTAACTTATAAATCTGTCCTAGAACATCCTGAAAAAATTTAATCCGAAACAATAGAATAAATGCTGGTGGGAGCATCCTTATCTATAAAAAGGATTATATATGGCAGTTCTTGTAAAACTTGTACTTGAGAACCAAATGATTGAATTAAAGGTTATGGTCAGACATGAAAGGTGTCAATTCTAGATATCTGTTGGGGGTTATTCCGACCGTGCGGGGACTGTATGGCCATTCAAGGTCGTTAAAAATTTCTATTTGTATCTGTTCGGATGTATTTTGTCGCCTAAGAAAAAAAGCTAAGTCGAAATGTAATTGTTATCCTATTTTTCAATATACATTGCTGATACCAAAGAAATCCGCACTCAACATAACATATCCCGTCTTCGTTCAATATTACAACTTGGGCGTGAATATAGGTGATATTTGATAACATATAACAACGTCATTTCTAAAGAAATATAAAAAAAACCAATATGAATATCATCGTTTTTTTAAAACTGTTAGACTTGCACTTAATCTAAAATAGGCTTCACCAACAGCCCTGCACATTTCAAAAGAATGCGTTAAGAATATTTAAACGAAGTTCTTCGGGTGGATTGCTTGATTTCATTTAAAGAAATGAAGAAGCTTTCATGTTACCTTTTTGTAGACTTTCGATAAGTAATAACTCATTCGTCCCATCAACTATTAGGGTAAAGAGAAGAACATGACCGTGATGAAAACATAATTTTATCAAAATTTAAAGATAATTTGAAAAGAGGTTTGGAGTATAGTATCTAAAGGTGCATAGTTAAAATGTATTTGGTCCAATCAAACTCAGTTTTATATTAACGCAGTTAGATGTTCAGCAACTTCCTGTTTTTTTAAAAATTTATTTCAAATAAATATTGTATGAGATCCTTTTTGTTGTTATGGATGTCCCCGTGAAGATTCTGAGCTTTTCTTCTTCAAATGCCCTTTATATATAAATTTACGTCGTCACATTCTTAGAAGTAATCTTAGTTGGTTTCTGGATGATCTTGTGTTGGCTCTAGAGAACCATAGCATCTTAGTCATAGCACTGACTAACATTATTAGTTACATTGTGTCCTAGTCACCTACTGCAATTATATGGGATCAGTAAATTCAATATCGGGTGAGAGCGAAGCATGATGAGTAATTTGCATACTTTGCCGATATTGTTTTACTTTTCAGTTTTTGGTGCTTTGGAACTTGTTGTTTCGTCTTGCTGAATATCCTGTCACATATTTTGATTGTGTGCATGCAATCTAAATTTAAAAATTGTTTGCAATTAATACACAGATGCAAGTAAAATATGTAATTTAACGACATAACTTAGCCTAGAAAGTTCCAGGGCTTGGGGTGAAAGGACATTACAGATTGGTAATCTTTGGGGAAGGACATTAAAATGAACACGATTCATTTGTTTGATTATCTAAAAATTTTTGATTATCAAAGCTAACAATAATTACAATCGTGAAAATAGACGACTGAAAATTGTTTTAATAGAATAACTTCAGTTTTGATGGTTATTTTCAAGATATCTAATGATAAAGATATTGACCTATTAAAATTCTAAAAATCTTAAACATACATTAACATGTAAATAAACTCATCATAGATACGCGATTCTTCTACAAAAGACTCGTCAATGATGCTCGAATCCCAAAAAGTTAAAATAAATGTAATTGTCTTTTAACTTGAATTATTGGATAGTATCTATATATTTTTATTTTGCAAAAACTATTTCAATTGATAGAAAATCTATCGTACTTGCTAAAAAATAATAATTAACAAAACTGATAAGTTTTTCATATCCCGATGTTTTGTTATTACTATTTGTATCGAATGTCATATACACCATTGTTTTAACGTCTCTGGAGCTGTTGGTTTATTTACATATTGTCATTGTTTCTGGTGTTCAAGTCATATGAAGTTTGTCCCGAAGGAAGACTGCTCAGTTTGCTAGTTTGATTTTCAAAATGTTCTGTCAGTAAACCATATAGTTCTATTAATTATTAATTGCAATTTTTACTTTGTCATTGACAAATGACATGTTCTATCTAATCAATTTATGAATTATTTTCATGAATGTTAAGGATAGTATGTCATTTCCTTTAAGAGTGGGATTGCTGTTAATAGCAAGTATATATTGTTTTTACGAAATTAGTATGAGTTTTCAAAATATATAATTTGCTATTTGAGCTATTCATGAAAATATTTTTGATATACCTCTATACATTTTTTTGTCATTTGTACTACGTGATTAACAAAATAATTTTCATTACTTCTAATAAAAGTTATAATTGGTAACTTAACCAATGAGCAGACATCTAAGACTGTTCAATTCCTGGACGAGTGGGTACGATGACCCCTTCTCAAATTTTGTATCATTAACATTAAACTTTTCTTTCCTCACCAAACATCATGTTGTATGCTATATTTATGTACATTGTATATATATATATATATGTAATATATACGTGTTTCTCGTTTCTCGTTTTGTTTATATATATTAGACCGTTGGTTTTCCCGTTTGAATGGTTTTACACTAGTAATTTTGGGGCCCTTTATAGCTTGTTGTTCGGTGTGAGCCAAGGCTCCGTGTTGAAGGCCGTACTTTAACCTATAATGGTTTAATTTTTAAATTGTTATTTGGAAGGAGAGTTGTCTCATTGGCACTCACACCACATCTTCCTATATCTATATATATTTATTTAAACAATGAAGTCAACTACATAACATTGCTTTATATGTCTTTGTTTTTTACAGATATGCAACAGTGTATATTGGTGTATTTGTGCTGCTTAATCATATCATTATTCGGAATAACCTCATCTTTTTATATACGTCCAATGATGACTACAGATGACGACATAGATTTAGACCTTAGATTAATATTGAAAGGTAAGCTCAGTCGAATCATTCCTTGCAATGGTTTTCCTTGAAACAAAATGTTCTGCATTATATAATATAAGTATATGATTTTGTCATTGTACTGTCTGATACCCTAACTATAACGCTGAAAACGATATTATGCGTTTTGTATGGAATTATCTTAGAAAACCGTTTCACAGATGAAATCGGATTTGCTCCATATGTCGTAACTACAATACCCTTTCCTTTTCATGAATGTCACCGACCGAATTAGACTATTTGTAATAGCAAGCGCAACACGACGAGTGCCACATTGGGAGCAGGATCTTCTTACACTTTCGGATTATCTGAGATCCACCCCAGTTTTTGGTGGAGTTCGTGTCTCTTAGTCTTTAGTTTTCTTTTGCATGTGAATAATTCGACCAAATTATATCCGCATGGATGTGAGCTTTGGTATAAACCGTTAGCTGAAGATAGATTTTGCATCAATTCAGCTTTTAAAAGGAATACTGAACTTTAAACTAGAATAAATCACTCGTTTGAATGATTCGATCCACAAATAGATTATTCTCACACAGGTGAAAAATATGTTAAACAGACTTTTTAACCAACAGTATCAAAAACAGTCTCAGAAAATAGTTGCAGATGGTCGCTGTCTATTTATATTAATATCTATGTTAATATCGGATTAAATGACCAACATTAGTCTTCAACGATTTTCTAAATGGTCAATTTGATGATGTCGAGACAAAAACACACACGAAATGTTGATACATATTGTATAAGTAAGCCTTTGCATTATTCATTGTTTATAAGGCTTTTTGAAATTTTCATATACGATTTAGTATGTTATAAATCCACTGAGAAACTTTTAGTAAAATTGGTGGACACGGATTCGACATCTAAAACCACTTTGAAGTGCCAATATATATAATCATTTCCACATCATATATAGATTGAAGACATACGTGAAGGATACAAAACATCATATACGTCAAACTTTCATCATATAACGAAAAAAAATCAACTTACTATAGATATAGAAATTGACTTTGAACCGAACATTATAAAGAACATGTTCACGTCATATAATCACTATTTCGATCGACATTTCTATTTTGCGTTATCAGTAAAGCTAAAAATCTTAATTGGTTCTAAAGTTGAAAATAAACTCATCATAGATACGATGATTAAAATTTGCATGAAACTAATATATGTGCATACAACACGTGTCTAGGTAATAACGCTTAGCATGAGCAATCTAGACGAAAACATTTTGAAACCAGAAATATAAATACCACTGGAATGTAACCGGTCAAAACCAGTTATAACATTACCGTTCAATATAAATAGTGTTCGTTATAGTGACAACCAAAATTTTATTACAATCACATAACTTATAGATTGAATATAATTCAAATGTCTCATATCAATCATCCAAGTGCTGTAACACATGCCCAGTAAACAAGTTCTGTCTTCTAGTGATGGAACACTAGATACATGCCCAATAAACAAGCAGGAGTAATGTCTTCTAGTGCTGGAACACTAGATACATGCCTAGTAAACAAGCAGGAGTTCTGTCTTCTAGTGCTGGAACACTAGATACATGCCCAGTAAACAAGCAGGAGTTCTGTCTTCTAGTGCTGGAACACTAGATACATGCCCAGTAAACAAGCAGGAGTTCTGTCTTCTAGTGCTGGAACACTAAATACATGCCCAGTAAACAAGCAGGAGTTCTGTCTTCTAGTGCTGGAACACTAGATACATGCCCAGTAAACAAACAGGAGTTCTGACTTCTAATATTGTTAATTGGAAATCGTTCGTTTAGGACTGTCGACAAGAAAACACGTTTCAGAATGTATTACATTTAGTGAAAATTAACAATTGAGTTGCATTTGGAAACGTTCCCAAAATATACAATCAAATGTATAAATTCCATTATATTGATTCAAATAGCAAACAGAAATAATACATATAGGTAAAAATGTCAAAAATTGGAGTCTACAACAGTCAAAGTCACAGACGAGAAGTTTACTAATCCGAAGTTCTAGTTGTTCAACACACAGTTTATTATTATCATTACAGGAGCTCCAAACTAAGTAGTAATATTTATTGATTAGGAATTCAAAAAGTAGTAATTATTGAGTAAGAATTAAAAGACAAGGAAAAAAGGAAAAAAGGAGAAAAAACGTTTTTGTATATACTGATAATAACTGAATTATGTTAAGAATACATGTGATCAATGATATTTCATACAGATATAATACACAATGATACCACTTAAATAGCTTTATTTAGGATCATTTTTGGTCAAATAGTTCTTCAACTGTTTCAGTTCTTAAACACCGTTGGCTTTTGAGTGTTCTGCTTTTAGCGTTTTGCTGAAGTTAACTCCAGACAAGTGCTTCGAACGCATTTATAAAGCCTAAGTTTTTTTAAACGCATTGACATTTATCGGAACAACAAATATCGCTCTATTCTTTCTACAATAAAATATGGCCTTCAAACCTATTTTGATGATATATATTTAACCAGATGTAGATTATTAGAAATTATTCAAATTCACTGCTAAATATTAGATCACTATCTCTGCAATTTTGCAGTAATATTTAGACTGATTTACTAGAAATTACAATTTGGCGATATTACTACAACTCGGACTAGACAAATAAATACACAATTACTTGTTAACAAAATGATTAGGTGTTCCAAACAGTGAGAAGGTTATCTGAAATACGGAGTTGAAAATATTTTTAAGTAATAAACTCCGGGTTTTTAATACTAAGTGAGACGAAACGTTCAACAGCAGTGGTATCGACCCGTTAGCGTTGTGTACACAATATGAATAAACTCATCATAGATACCAGGACTAAATTTAGTATATACGTCAGACGCGCGTTTCGTTTACAAAAGACTCATCAGTGACACTCGAATCCAAAAAAGTACGAAGTGTTTAACATACATGCGCCAGTTCAAAAAGGGTACCAGTGTAATTCAGGTCCTAGAAAGCCTTTATTGTGATAAAGTTACTCTAAAAACAGGTATCAGAAAACGCAACAGAAAACGCCAAAAGTTTTAAGTCTTTAAAATCACATTTAAGAATGAACTTTGTTGCAAGTAGTCTTTAAAATTTAATTAACCTTAAAGTGGCACGGTACATGGAAGAATGTGAGAAAAAAACACATACTTTTTTCCCGCTATGATGAATCTAAATACCGAACACAGTTCTATCATCTATAAATCTAATTTTTGGCAATCTAACGGTATATACCAATATAGGAATTGTTTTTCTTGGCAACTTCCGATTGTCAGCATTTATCCTGAATGATGTGTGATCAAGAATATTGGATCTTTGTCTAGAATTTTGAATGTTGTCAAACTACCGGCATATATCCAGATATCCATACCTTACGGTGATCTCTTTTAGAGGCAACAGTAGTTATTTGAAAATCCAGTAAGATAAATCAAATCAAAGGGACTAAAAACCGTGAATTGCAAAAACTTCAAAAGGTGCATATTACCCAGTTTGTATTAGTTTTCTATTGGAAAACAAAGAAAAAAATTTCCGAATTATTTGAATGAACTTGTTCTCAAATGTATATAATTTTGAATTAAAGTAAGATCTTTGAAAATGGTCTCTATCGATGTTGATGTTATTGCTACATACTATTTCCTTTAACTTTTAACTACTTTTCATAAAAACGATAAGGACCAACAGTTTACGACGATAACATATAACGGATTTGTTTTCAAGTCAGAACAAATGTAGATTTTTCAAGCCAGTAAGATGATATAAATAATCATGTAGCAGGCTGGTTTCCAAATCTACAAATTTATATTTCTTTATATATGTGCACTGCTCCTTATTAAAAGTTTCATATCATGTTCTTTGCAATTTGTTCATATATTGTACAAAAATGTCACTGTAGGCTTTAATATATATTTCTTTAATTTACATTTAACCGTAGTCAGCGATTTGTTTTGCTGTAGGCCTGAACAAAGCATAAATTGAAACTTTCAATTGTTTGATATAAAGTATATAAAAGCAATCATGTGTAAATGAAAGAACAACTACACTCCGAGATAACCAATACTAGTGAGCAAGTTTGATTTGATCTTCACAGAGTTTTCTCTTATCAAAGTGTCTAATGTTTTTAGTAATACATATTCAGCATTTTGTGCTTACTTGTATTTGTGGAATAAACTTTGCTTTTGACGTCTAGGGCGTATGTAAAAGATTTGAACAATGAAAAATAGAGAAACGCATGGACAATTTCTCCTGTAAAGTATAAAAAAAAAACTGTAAACTAATGTCCTTTTTAAATATAGATTTTTATCATTGATGTTTTAGTCAAATATTACCTTCAATGCCAAACATAGCAATGAATAGCATTTTGGTTTTATTATTGCATGAACAATTTCCGAAATGACCTTGTAGGGTTTTTGACATCCAAATTCCACAAAATATATTTAACCTAGAAATTAACCCCGTGAAATTCAAAATTTAAAGCTATTTGCCACTGTCAATACTTCCTTTCCCATCATGCATGGTATAAGACTCAATATTGAAACATCATGATGTATATGTGTTATTTGATGCATTACAAAATTTAGATTTTTTTAAAATACCAAGGCTTTTCTACCTCAGGCATAGATTACCTTAGCTGTATTTGCCAACACTTTTAGGAATTTTTAATCTCAAAGCTCTTCAATTTCGTACTTTATTTGGCTTTTTAAAAACTTTTTTGGATTCGAGCGTCACTGATGAGTCTTTTGTAGACGAAACGCGCGTCCGGCGTATATATAAAATGTAGTCCAGGTATCTATGATGAGTTTATTCACGCGCGAATTTCAAATAAGTATTTATAAGTATACTTGTATGATAAATTTCAATGAATAGCAGAACAGATAATAAACTCATCATAGATAACAAGAATAAAATTTGATAATTTCGCCAGACCTGCATTTCGTCTACAAAAGACTCATCAGTGACGCTCGGATCGAAAATGTTATAAGAGACCAAATAAATTACTGTATCACCAGTTGGTTTAACTTGTCTATATTGTTTCTACAGGAATCAATTGTGTTTTATTATAAAATCGTTTTAGAAAATCTTCATCAGCATGCAAGTCGGCTTTCTATATTTGTATTTTTGAAAGCGTTCTAATTTTGGTGTGGTTTTCAGATTCTTTTTTGTTCAGTAGTGCTCAAATTTATTTCGATCAAATTTCATGTTCAAAACACCGTTTAATTCTTTATTTATTCCCAGTTCGATGGTACACATTTTTAACATATCTTAATGAGGGGAATCCGTTAGCGCCACAACTTTTTTTTCTAATGCTAACTTTGCACCACTTGTTTTAAAATTGCATAGTATAATTTGCGCCAATATAAATATATGATTGCGCCAATTAATAGGAAAACGACTTCCCTCTTCTTTCATTTCAATTCATTTAATAGAATACGATAAAAAAAAATATCTACATTCGGACAAAATATACATTTGAGGCTGGAACTTGTAACTCATTGCACACACAACGTCTCTGCAGCTGATTTCTTCTGAATATTTTGACACTTTTGAACGGCAAATATCTTTTTTGTATTTTGCAGTTAATGCATTTTAGCATTTATAATGGAATACATAGTATTTACATTTTGTGCATTACAGATAAGGTATACCCTTGAACTTTCAACAATTATCAGAACGATATTGCTTTAAAGCGGAATGTTTTTGGACGTGCATGAGAAGAGCTGTGTGCTTAGAGTCTGTTTGTAAAAATCATTTAATTTAATCTCGAATTCTGTAAAAAAAAAAACGGTATGATTTCATTAAAATAAAAGATTATAAAACGATGTTAACTGTTGTATTTTTGACATTTTTGCCTTCACTCATCGTTGTCAATATAATGGAATTTGATGCGACTGTCATACACCTATAATAGTATTGTAAGTAAATAAAAAAGATACCCAAAAAATCTTTAAAGATAAAATATTATAGTTTTGTATTCCAAACGTGTTTCGTCTACAAAAGACTCATACTTGAAACGTTTAAAGAGCCAGAATAGACCTAGGAGGACCCGTTTCAAGGTCAGTTTTTTTGGGATTTTACTTTTTTTCTAACTCAATCTTATTGTTAACTGAATGCCTTTATGGTTGAATCGTGTTTTATCCCTTTAATTTTTCAGCTATAAAGAGTTTAAGGACACCAGCTAAACTCTAAATAATCATCAAAAGGTTATTCGAAAGGTTCATCTGGTTTTGGCCTCATTTCAAGATTAAGTGATCAACAATTATATACCGTGATTAGGTACTTTTCTCAAATACTTTACACAACAGGTCAATTATATTTGATGTTTATGGGTTTATATCAAAATTTAATGGAGGGAAATTTAAAAAAACCTGCAGTGACATTTATAGCTAAGGTTGGATAATTTCTCAAAACGATGTCAACTATAAACAGAATGAAATGCAAGGTTCTTTATAACCCATTTTCAGTCTTAACACTATAGCTAAGTATGGTAAAGTATTTTATTACTAGCTATTTTAATCTTCCAATAAAAACCTGTCTATACTAGGATTAATAACCAATCCTCATGTTAACGTTACAGACCCTCGTTTAATAAACCTCCTTGAATTGACATCTAAACTAAATTAAAGCCCTCAAGACAATTGTAAACTGATGCTGCAAATAACACAATGTTGACACAACACGATTCAGAAGAAATTAGTATTAATGTGTTAGAATGATCAATGATTCATTCATATCAAGCTGTAGCATTCGACTATCAGTATTGGTTTAATGTAAAACAAAGTTTAGTATGAATATGTAGAAAAACACAATGGCTAGTATCAAACTATAGCAAAACACAAAGTCTAGTTTGAAGCAATAGCAAAACACAAAGGCTAGTATTAAGCTGTATCAATATATATAAGTAAGGGTTGAATGTAACACAAAGGCTAGTATCAAGCTGTATCAATAGATAATAAGTAAAAGGTGTATGTAACACAAAGGCTAGTATTAAGGTATAGCAATAGATAATAAGTAAGGGTTGTATGTAACATAAAGACTTTTGGATATAGTTTCTAAAACTGATCGTAAAAATCGTTCTCATGGACGCAGAAAAAATCGCAATCAAAGAAAATATCGGATCAATCATACAAATATTTCGGACCTAATTTCTATTTCAAAAAACAACGACAGACATTATCTGTTAACCAAACTTTGTTCTTTACCTATAAATAAATTAAATAAAATTTTACAGGATTGCAACACAATTTCATATTACAGTCCTAAGTATGAAATTGTCCAAATTATGATGGCATATTGTTATTCTAAACTGTTTCCAAAAATTAATCGCCCTGAAGATAAAAAAAACATTTTATTAAAATAAAGTATGTCAATAATGTCGGTATTTTTAACGACCATTCTGTTAAAGACCAAATTCCTGGATATTTTGATAATACTGAACTCCCTCTCATTTGTTATATTTACAAGAAATCTACCCGAAAATATGTGTTTAATTATAGCCAATTGTGTAAAGATGTAAATATCACTGAAAATACACCTATGTCGGGTAATTGCAGTAATTCAGAATTTACTTATGGCCCAATTTCCCATATTATAACAGGAGACCTTAACATCGTTCGCGACCGAGAGTTAAAATCATTCCTCAGTAAAGGACCTAAATATTGTCCCCCGTCAACTATTAACTTGAATGAGTGTCGTAATATCATCCACGACTCACGCCGTGCCTACTGTTTGAAATGGGTAAAACGGGAAAAAGCTGACAAAAAATCTTTGGACTCTTTTTTTAATTCAGTAATAAAGATAGTTGATATTCGAATACAACATTTTAAAGAACATTTTACTCTTAACAAAAACGTTAAAAACCCTATTTCGCGTATCAAAAATAAACTAACAGAACTAGCTAAGGAATTTGTTTTTGTCCCGGCTGATAAAGCTGCTAATAACATAATTATTGTTTGACGTAAATTTTATATAGAGGTTCTGCAAAAGGAAATCACGAATTCACCAATATTCCAACTGACTTCATTTTCAGAAAACGACATCTGTAACAAACATAAACTTTTAGCTACTTCTTTACAAGCAGAACCAAACACAATGAAAGTCCCAACTATGTACTGGCTTCCGAAGCTGCACAAAAAACCTTACAAATATAGATTTATTTCATCTTCTAGCCATTGTTCAACTACTAAATTGTCTGTTTTACTTACTAGTACACTTGGTACAATAAAAAACCTGATAATAAATTGTTCAAATGAGGCCTTTGAAAATAGTGGAATTAATTACTTTTGGAGTGTCAAAAACTCGTTGGAAGAACTTGATAAATTGCATGCATATATTGGTGATTTTGAATCTGTTAAAAATTTTGATTTTTCTACCCTATATACCACTTTGACACATATTCTTATTAAGAAAAAAATCACATCCCTAATTAACTGGGCATTTAAAAAGTCGGAATGCGAGTACATATGTTCAAACTCTTTTACATCATTTTTTAGTAGCAATAAACAAAGAACTATGTCAATTGGACATGCTTTGATACTATTTATGCGCTTGATTTTACTTGATAACATTTTTGTTTGCTTTGGAGATTCCGTATATCGTCAAGTTATTGGAATTCCAATGGGGACTAACTGTGCACCACTTATTGCGGGCCTGTTTTTGTATTGTTATGAGTTACAATTTATGACTAAAATTAGCAAAGACCCATCAAAACAGCATTTGATACAAAAATTTAACAATACTTTTAGATATTTAGATGATATATTGGCTCTCAATAATGACGACTTCAGTATGTATACTAAATAAATTTATCCTGTAGAACTTACTTAGAATAAAGCTAATGATAACAATGACCACTGCCCTTTCCTCGATTTTGATATCTATATCATAAATGGGAAGCTCAATACAAAAATTTATGATAAAAGAGATGATTTTTCATTTCCTATTGTTAATTATTCATTTTTAGATGGTGACTTTCCCTTGTCACCATTTTATGGTGTTTATATATCTCAACTTGTACGATTCGCTCGTGTATGTAACAACGTATTAGATTTTAGCGAGAGAAATTTATGTATTACACCAGGGTTTTCGATATCACAAACTGGTCAAAACATTTACTAAATTTTATCACCGGTATAAGGAAATAATTCGTGAATATAACTCAACATGTAGACATCTTATACGTTCAGGTACTTCACATCCAATTTTTTATGGAAATATTCTTTATAAAGCACAAAACTGTCAGTATTCTCCTCAGAAATTAACAAAACCTTTAAATCGACTTATTAGAAGGGGATATAGTTACGATACTGTTGTCAGGTCATTAAAGATTGCACATTTTGGCTTTAATATTGATTCACTGAGAGGGTCTTTGCATCGGAACTAAACACAGTTATTTCTAAAAAAAACAGTTGTTGGCATGACACGGGTTATGTTCTTCTCATATATTTTATGATAGTATGATACTAAACCCCTAACGGGAGGGATTGTGCCTGATATTCATATGATGAAGACATAATCTTTCAATCAGTTTAATTGAGGTCCGGAGCTGGCATGTCAGTTAACTGCTAGTAGTCTGTTGTTATTTATGTATTATTGTCATTTTATTTATTTTATTTTGTTACATCTTTTGACATCGGACTCGGACTTCTCTTGAACTGAATTTTAATATGCGTATTGTTATTCTTTTACTTTTCTACATTGGCTAGAGGTATAGGGGGAGGGTTGAGATCTCATAAACATGTTTAACCCCGCCGTAATTTTGCGCCTGTCCAAAGTCAGGAGCCTCTGGCCTTTGTTAGTCTTGTATGATTTTGAATTTTAGTTTCTTGTGTATAATTCGGAGTTGAGTATGACGTCCATTATCACTGTACTATTATGCATATTTTTAGGGGCCAGCTGAAGGACACCTACGGGTGCGGGAATTCTCGCTACATTGAAGACCCATTGGTTGCCTTCGGCTGTTGTCTGCTCTATGGTCGGGTTGTTGTCGCTTTGACATATTCACCATTTCCTTTCTCAATTTTATTTAGTATTAAGGTAAAGCAATGGATAATAAGTAAGGGTTGTATGTAACACAAAGTCTAGCATTAAGCTGTAGCAATAGATAATAAGTAAGAGTTATAAATAACACAAAGGCTAGTATGAAGCTGTCGCAATAGATAATAAGTAAGAGTTGTAAGTAACACAAAGGCTAGTATGAAGCTGTAGCAATAGATAATAAGTAAGAGTTGTAAATAACACAAAGCCAAGTATGAAGCTGTAGCAATAGATAATAAGTAAGAGTTGTAAGTAACACAAAGCCTAGTATGTAGCTGTAGGAATAGATAATAAGTAAGAGTTGTAAATAACACAAAGGCTAGTATGAAGCTGTAGCAATAGATAATAAGTAAGAGTTGTAAGTAACACAAAACCAAGTATGAAGCTTTAGCAATAGATAATAAGTAAGAGTTGTACGAAACACAAAGCCTAGTATGTAGCTGTAGGAATAGATAATAAGTAAGAGTTGTAAATAACACAAAGGCTAGTATGAAGCTGTAGCAATAGATAATAAGTAAGAGTTGTAAATAACACAAAGGCTAGTATGAAGCTGTAGCAATAGATAATAAGTAAGAGTTGTAAATAACACAACGCCTAGTATGAAGCTGTAGCAAAAAGTAAAATCACAAAAATACAAGAGAAAAATCAAATCGAAAAGTCCATAATCACATGATGAAATCAAATAACAAAATGACATAAAATAGAACAATAGCATACTGACGGGATCTTTTAAAGCACAGAGTCACGTATTTGGCACAACTTTTTTGAACTTTTGGTTCTCGATGCTGTTCAAATTTGTACTTGTTTCGGCTTTAAAACTTTTGTATCTGGGCGTCACTAGTAAGTATTTGTGAACAAAATGCACTTCTGGCGTATTAAGATTTTAAACTTGTTGCCTTTTATTAGCTATTATTCGTGTGTTCTTTGTCAAGTATGTTCTCCTATTGATTTATATTGTAGTCCTGTAGTGTTGTATTGTCATTTTAATGTTTTATTTCACATGGCCATAAAAGAGAGAGGTTTGGCATGCCACAAAACCAGGTTCAAGCCACCATTTTTTCCTTGAAAAATATACTTAGAATATGACCACTGTTATTTTATAGTTTGTTTCTGTGTGTGTTACATTCTAACCTTGTGTTTACGTTGTGTCGTTTGTTTTCAATTATTGTTGAGTGTGCATTCACATTATTATTAGACGTGTCACGGTACTTAACTATCCCAAATTCATGTATTTGGTTTTGATGTTATATTTGTTATTATCATAGAATGTTGTCTAATGCTTAGTCCGTTTCTGTGTGTGTTACATTTTAATGTTGTATTGTTGTTTTCCTCTTATATTTAATGCGTTTCCCTCAGTTTTAGTTTGTTACCCCGATTTAGTTTTTTGTTCATGGATTTATGAGTTTTGAACAGTGGTATACTACTGTGGCCTTTATTTATAGAAACAAAAGAAATACATACCCAAAGTTGCATATGTAAAACACACCAGCAAAAAATGAAAGTCAAAACAAACACATTGACGGTTTGTATATGGACCGAGCCACGCCAAATGGATATCACATAAAACAATCCAACAGTAAAAGCGATATGAATATTAGAACAGAGACAAATGAAAGAACAATAAAACACGTTGTTAAGATGATAAACAACATCAGTACGCAGAATCTATAAACCAAGACCATCATGTATTATTTGTGAAGTTGATACGGAATATTTTTCAACAAGGTCTTGGTACCTTCCGATGAACTTTTTTAAGAAAAAGGACGAGACGTTCTTTGACATACCCCTGGTTCATCAACTTTCTACTCAGATATTGACGACGTTTTAAAAAGTCTGAGTAGGAGCTGTAAGCTCTTGAATATCGAATAAGTTGGAAATATATATCCCATATGCAGGTGAAGTACTTAGTAGGTATATTGCTACTAAGGTGGGCAAAATTTATAATTTCAAAATTGAAATCGTCTCGTTTGTCATGGATTCTGGTCCCGAGATGACTGTGTAAGTCAAAATCGAGATATAAGTCTAAAAATGATGCGGAGGAAGCCGTGTCTGTTGTTTCTTTAATTTCTAGTTCTTTGTCAATAGGTAATACGTAAATAGTTATAATAGGTACTAGGATTATAATTCAATACGCCAGTCGCGCGTTTTGTCTACACAAGATTACCTTAGCCGTATTTGGCCCAACTTTTTGGAATTTTGGATCCTCAATGCTCTTCAACTTTGTACTTGTTTGGCTTTATAACTAGTTTGATATGAGCGTCACTGATGAGTCTTATGAAGACGAAACGCGCGTCTGGTGTAATAAATTATAATCCTGGTACTTTTGATAACTATCATCAGTGACGCTCAGGTCAAAATAGTTTTAAAGCCAAACAAGTACTGAGTTGAAGTATGGGTTGTATATTACACATATGTTTGTATAAAGCTATAGCACTCGATATTAAGTAAGGGTTGTATGTAACACAAAGGCTAGTATGACGCTGTATCTTCAATAATGGTTAAAAATCGTCGGTAACTTCGTTAAAAAGTGAGGGTTGAATGTAATACACAGTCTTGTATGAAGCTTTATCATTCAATAATTGGAAGTGTTGTATTCTTTACGTAGTCTGGTATAACCATTTCAAATTCGTTAACCAGTAACGGTTATATCTAAAAAAAAGTCTGATATGAAGATGTAGCATTTGCCAATATGTTAGGGTTGTATGTTACACGTATTCTTGTATGGAGCTGTAGAATTCAACGTATCATGTGTTTGTACCATCTGATATGAAGCTGTACCATTAAATATTAAGTTTGGGTTGTACTTAAAACAAAGCATAGTATGAAGCTTATTTTCGTGTTGCTTAGTCTTTAGTTTTCTAAATTGTATCTTGTGAACTATCATATGTCTGTTTGTTTTTATCATTTTAACTATGGCCTTGTCAGTTTATATTTGATCTATGAGTTTGACCGTCCCTCAGTTATCGCTCGCCCCTCTTTTGATAATTTGATGGTAAGTAACGGTTGTATATAAATCCCATTCTGGTATAACGCTGTAGCATTCGATGATAAGTAACGGCTGTGTAAAAAAACACATTCTGGTATAACGCTGTAGCATTCGATGATAATTAACGGTTGTAAGTTACACGCTGTATAGGATGACGCTGTAGCATTTGATGATAAGTAAGGGTTGTAAGTAACAAGCTGTATAGGATGACGCTGAAGCATTCGATGATAGGTAAGGATTGTAAGTAACAAGCTGTATAGGATGACGCTGTAGCATTCGATGATAAATAAGGATTGTAAGTTACACACTGTATAGGATGACGCTGTAGCATTCGATGATAAATAAGGATTGTAAGTTACACGCTGTATAGGATGACGCTGTAGCATTCGATGATAAATAAGGATTGTAAGTTACACACTGTATATGATGACGCTGTAGCATTCGATGATAAGTAAGGATTGTAAGTAACACGCTGTGTAGGATAACGCTGTAGCATTTGATGATAAGTAAGGATTGTAAGTAACAAGCTGTATAGGATGACGCTGTAGCATTCGATGATAAGTAAGGATTGTAAGTAACACGCTGTGTAGGATGACGCTGTAGCATTCGATGATAAGTAAGGATTGTAAGTTACACGCTGTATAGGATGACGCTGTAGCATTCGATGATAAGTAAGGGTTGTAAGTAACAAGCTGTATAGGATGACACTGTAGCATTCGATGATAAGAAAGAGTTGTAAGTAACACGCTTTATAGGATGACGTTGTAGCATTCGATGATAAGTAAGGGTTGTAAGTAACAAGCTGTATATGATGACGCTGTAGCATTCGATGATAAGTAAGGATTGTAAGTAACAAGCTGTATAGGATGACGCTGCAGCATTCGATGATAAGTAAGGGTAATAAGTAACAAGCTGTATAGGATGACGCTTTAGCATTCGATGATAAGTAAGGGTTGTAAGTAACAAGCTGTATAGGATGACGCTGTAGCATTCGATGATAAGTAGGGATTGTAAGTAACAAACTGTATAGGATGACGCTGTAGAATTCGATGATAAGTAAGGATTGTAAGTAACAAGCTGTATAGGATGACGCTGCAGCATTCGATGATAAGTAAGGGTTGTAAGTAACAAGCTGTATAGGATGACGCTGTAGTACTCGATGATAAGTAAGAGTTGTAAGTAACACGCTTTATAGGATGACGCTGTAGCATTCGATGATAAGTAAGGGTTGTAAGTAACACGCTTTATAGGATGACGCTGTAGCATTCGATGATAAGTAAGGATTGTAAGTTACCCGCTGTATAGGATGACGCTGTAGCATTCGATGATAAGTAAGGGTTGTAAGTAACACGCTGTATAGGATGAAACTGTAGCATTCGATGATAAGTAAGGATTGTAAGTTTCACGCTGTATAGGATGACGCTGTAGCATTCGATGATAAGTAAGGATTGTAAGTAACAAGCTTTATAGGATGACGCTGTAGCATTCGATGATAAGTAATGGTTGTAAGTAACAAGCTGTATAGGATGACGCTGCAGCATTCGATGATAAGTAAGGGTTTTAAGTAACAAGCTGTATAGGATGACGCTGAAGCATTCGATGATAAGTAAGAGTTGTAAGTAACACGCTTTATAGGCTGACGCTGTAGCATTCGATGATAAGTAAGGGTTGTAAGTAACAAGCTGTATAGGATGACGCTGTAGCATTCGATGATAAGTAAGGGTTGTAAGTAAAAAGCTGTATAGGATGACGCTGTAGCATTCGATGATAAGTAAGGATTGTAAGTAACAAGCTGTATAGGATGACGCTGTAGCATTCGATTATAAGTAAGGGTTGTAAGTAAAAAGCTGTATAGGATGACGCTGTAGCATTCGATGATAAGTAAGGATTGTAAGTAACAAGCTGTATAGGATGACGCTGTAGCATTCGATGATAAGTAAGGGTTGTAAGTAACAAGCTGTATAGGATGACGCTGAAGCATTCGATGATAAGGAAGGGTTGTAAGTAACAAGCTGTATAGGATGACGCTGTAGCATTCGATGATTAGTAAGGATTGTAAGTTACACGCTGTATAGAATGACGCTGTAGCATTCGATGATAGGTAAGGGTTGTAAGTAACAAGCTGTATAGGATGACGCTGTAGCATTTGATGATAAGTAAGAGTTGTAAGTAACAAGCTTTATAGGATGACGCTGTAGCATTCGATGATAAGTTAGGGTTATAAGTAACAAGCTGTATAGGATGACGCTGTAGCATTTGATGATAAGTAAGGATTGTAAGTTACACGCTTTATAGGATGACGCTGTAGCATTCGATAATAAGTAAGGATTGTAAGTAACAAGCTGTATAGGATGACGCTGTAGCATTCGATGATAAGTAAGGGTTGTAAGTAACAAGCTGTATAGGATGACGCTGTAGCATTTGATGATAAGTAAGGATTGTAAGTTACACGCTGTATAGGATGACGCTGTAGCATTTGATGATAAGTAAGAGTTGTAAGTAACAAGCTGTATAGGATGACGCTGTAGCATTCGATGATAAGTAAGGGTTGTAAGTAACAAGCTGTATAGGATGACGCTGTAGCATTTGATGATAAGTAAGGATTGTAAGTTACACGCTGTATAGGATGACGCTGTAGCATTCGATGATAAGTAAGGATTGTAAGTAACACGCTGTGTAGGATGACGCTGTAGCATTCGATGATAAGTAAGGATTGTAAGTTACACGCTGTATAGGATGACGCTGTAGCATTCGATGATAAGTAAGGGTTGTAAGTAACAAGCTGTATAGGATGACACTGTAGCATTCGATGATAAGAAAGAGTTGTAAGTTACACGCTTTATAGGATGACGTTGTAGCATTCGATGATAAGTAAGGGTTGTAAGTAATAAGCTTTATAGGATGACGCTGTAGCATTCGATGATAAGTAAGGGTTGTAAGTAACAAGCTGTATAGGATGACGCTGTAGCATTCGATGATAAGTAAGGATTGTAAGTAACAAGCTGTATAGGATGACGCTTTAGCATTCGATGATAAGTAAGGGTAATAAGTAACAAGCTGTATAGGATGACGCTGTAGCATTCGATGATAAGTTAGGATTGTAAGTTACACGCTGTATAGGATGACGCTGTAGCATTCGATGATAAGTAAGGATTGTAAGTAACAAGCTGTATAGGATGACGCTGTATCATTCGATGATAAGTAAGGATTGTAAGTAACAAGCTGTATAGGATGACGCTGCAGCATTCGATGATAAGTAAGGGTTTTAAGTAACAAGCTGTATAGGATGACGCTGAAGCATTCGATGATAAGTAAGAGTTGTAAGTAACACGCTTTATAGGATGACGCTGTAGCATTCGATGATAAGTAAGGGTTGTAAGTAACAAGCTGTATAGGATGACGCTGTAGCATTCGATGATAAGTAAGGGTTGTAAGTAAAAAGCTGTATAGGATGACGCTGTAGCATTCGATGATAAGTAAGGATTGTAAGTAACAAGCTGTATAGGATGACGCTGTAGCATTCGATGATAAGTAAGGGTTGTAAGTAAAAAGCTGTAAAGGATGACGCTGTAGCATTCGATGATAAGTAAGGATTGTAAGTAACAAGCTGTATAGGATGACGCTGTAGCATTTGATGATAAGTAAGGGTTGTAAGTAACAAGCTGTATAGGATGACGCTGAAGCATTCGATGATAAGGAAAGGTTGTAAGTAACAAGCTGTATAGGATGACGCTGTAGCATTCGATGATTAGTAAGGATTGTAAGTTACACGCTGTATAGGATGACGCTGTAGCATTCGATGATAAGTAAGGGTTGTAAGTAACAAGCTTTATAGGATGACGCTGAAGCATTCAATGATAAGTAAGGGTTGTAAGAAACAAGCTTTATAGGATGACGCTGTAGCATTCGATGATAAGTAAGGGTTATAAGTAACAAGCTGTATAGGATGACGCTGTAGCATTCGATGATAGGTAAGGGTTGTAAGTAACAAGCTGTATAGTATGACGCTGTAGCATTTGATGATAAGTAAGAGTTGTAAGTAACAAGCTTTATAGGATGACGCTGTAGCATTCGATGATAAGTAAGGGTTATAAGTAACAAGCTGTATAGGATGACGCTGTAGCATTTGATGATAAGTAAGAGTTGTAAGTAACAAGCTTTATAGGATGACGCTGTAGCATTCGATGATAAATAAGGATTGTAAGTTACACGCTTTATAGGATGACGCTGTAGCATTCGATAATAAGTAAGGATTGTAAGTTACACGCTGTATAGGATGACGCTGTAGCATTTGATGATAAGTAAGAGTTGTAAGTAACAAGCTATATAGGATGACGCTGTAGCATTCGATGATAAGTAAGGGTTGTAAGTAACAAGCTGTATAGGATGACGCAGTAGCATTCGATAATAAGTAAGGATTGTAAGTAAAAAGCTGTATAGGATGACGCTGTAGCATTCGATGATAAGAAAGGGTTGTAAGTTACACGCTGTATAGGATGACGCTGTAGCATTTGATGATAAGTAAGGATTGTAAGTAACAAGCTGTATAGGATGACGCTGTAGCATTCGATGATAAGTAAGGGTTGTAAGTAACAAGCTGTATAGGATGACGCTGTAGCATTCGATGATAAGTAAGAGTTGTAAGTAACAAGCTGTATAGGATGACGCTGTAGCATTCGATGATAAGTTAGAGTTTGAAGTAACAAGCTGTATAGGATGACACTGTAGCATTCGATGATAAGTAAGGGTTGTAAGTAACAAGCTTTATAGGATGACGCTGTAGCATTCGATGATAAGTAAGGGTTGTGAATAACACGCTTTATAGGATGACGCTGTAGCATTCGATGATTAGTAAGGATTGTAAGTTACACGCTTTATATGATGACGCTGTAGCATTCGATGATAAGTAAGGGTTGTAAGTAACAAGCTGTATAGGATGACGCTATAGCATTCGTTTATAAGTAAGGGTTGTAAGTACCACGCTTTATAGGATGACGCTGTAGCATTCGATGATAAGTAAGGGTTGTAAGTAACAAGCTGTATAGGATGACGCTGTAGCATTCGATGATAAGTAAGGGTTGTAAGTAAAAAGCTGTATAGGATGACGCTGTAGCATTCGATGATAAGTAAGGATTGTAAGTAACAAGCTGTATAGGATGACGCTGTAGCATTCGATGATAAGTAAGGGTTGTAAGTAAAAAGCTGTAAAGGATGACGCTGTAGCATTCGATGATAAGTAAGGATTGTAAGTAACAAGCTGTATAGGATGACGCTGTAGCATTTGATGATAAGTAAGGGTTGTAAGTAACAAGCTGTATAGGATGACGCTGTAGCATGTTTGTTAAGTCACCCTCTGGAACATACCAATTAAACGGGAGCATGTTTGTTAAGTCACCCTCTCGAACAGACCAATTAAACGGGAGCATGTTTGTTAAGTCACCCTCTCGAACAGATCAATTAAACGGGAGCATGTTTGTTAAGTCACCCTCTCGAACAGACCAATTAAACGGGAGCATGTTTGTTAAGTCACCCTCTGGAACATACCAATTAAACGGGAGCATGTTTGTTAAGTCACCCTCTCGAACAGACCAATTGAACGGGAGCATGTTTGTTAAGTCACCCTCTCGAACAGACCAATTAAACGGGAGCATGTTTGTTAAGTCACCCTCTCGAACAGACCAATTAAACGGGAGCATGTTTGTTAAGTCACCCTCTCGAACATACCAATTAAACGGGAGCATGTTTGTTAAGTCACCCTCTCGAACATACCAATTAAATGGGAGCATGTTTGTTAAGTCACCCTCTCGAACAGACCAATTGAACGGGAGCATGTTTGTTAAGTCACCCTCTGGAACAACGTATAAACCAAAGTAACTGCAATTTGTCTTAGACCAGTATTGTGTGTCTATTCTTATCATGTATTGGCTTGTTTGATTCATGTCTTTCTGTTTAGGAACTGATTTTTACTTTACTTTATATGTTGTACTGTTGCACACCATTGTACCACGTTATGAAAGGTTAAGCGCTTAAGAACATGTTTAAAACCGCAACATTCATTCTGCACAGGTCTGTCCCAGTCTCGTGCGCCCAATTCTCGTTGATTGCTGTCTGTCATATTTGATTTTCGTTGATTGTTTTATCACAAATCGTTTAAATGGATTGACCTTTTGTCATGTCGAAGCCTTTAATAGCTGTTATTTAAGACTGTGTCGTGACTTATTGTTGATCCATGTCATTTGGACTCTGGCGTATTATTGTCTCGTTGTACGAGCTTACAACAACGAATATACATCTCTACTTTATTAAGTAAACTAAGGTAGCTGGCAACAACTGGAGAGCACAAATATCAGAAAAAAACATTAACAGGTTTCCTTGCGTCGTAACTACAATCCCTAATCCTTTCATGAATGTGACCTACCGAATTAGACTATTTACCGGATTTGTTATCACATAAGTAAAACGACAGGTGCCACATGTGGAGTAGGATCTGCTTACCCTTCCGGAGCACCTTAAATCACCTCTAGTTTTTGGTGTTGCTTATTCTTTAGTATCTATGCTGTGTCATGTGTACTATTGTTTGTCTGTTTGTCCTTTTTCATTTTTTATCCATGGCGTTGTAATTTTTTTCTTATTTATGAGTTTGACTGTACCTCTGGTATGTTTCGTCCCACTTTCAAGATATCTCCTCGTAAACTGTCATTGAAATCGCCAGTATTTGTGAGAGACTAGTAAGTGTTTAAGTTCTTCAGACTTTAGGAAATAAACCTATTATAATTGAAAAGGTTAGTATATGACGCCAGAAACCGTTGATATTGAAAGATGTGAGAACTTTCCAAATATTAAATCTATTATTTTTCTATTTTTCATTCCATTTACAAAACAACTACAACAGAAGGTAGGATGAAAAGTAGGTTGTTCCTATCCGTAAAACATTCAGTATGCCTTCGGAATATACAAATATTAACATATTGTCAAGAATTTCAATAACGGCCGGGAAACAGACTAGATGAAATAGTGTATATTATACATAGTTTTTAATTGAACCATTATATTTACCGATGAGAAATTATTAACGGTTGTTATTTAACCTTCATGTATTCAAGTCTACGAAATCATTCTACTCCTGTACAAGTAGTTGTTTTGATAAATGCTATGTTAGGCTTTTTAAAGTCGGCTGCATTAGACATGTTAACATAAAGGTAATTATTTATTGAAATTCTACGATTAAGTGAAAATTTTCAAGACAAGACATTTTGAAATTACCGAAATAAAGATTTTTTTTTTATTGTGCATGTGTTTCTAATTGTAGTTTATGCTTCATTATTTAAAGGCAAGTTAACAGTTTTTCGCAAGTGCTATAACAGCATTGTAGATTTAAGTGTATAAACAAACTAGTCTTATATATCAATGTGTTAAAAACTCGATTCATAAACCAGTTATTCAGAAACATAAAATCACTATAATTCTGATGATTTCTGATTAAATATTGGGAATTAGATCACTCTATAGAGTGGCATTCCTACTGGAGGCAATGACATTTTGTTGACGAACCATGATAAAGTGGACATTATATAAAGATATATTAACGCTCCAATTATTGACTGTTTAATTATAGTTTCGGATAAAAATATGAACAAAATGATTTTGAAAGCCAGATTTGCAATGTAGATATAGTGCAAAGTTACGTGTTAGGGGTAATTCTAAACCCTCTTACTGATCTCTCAATAGTTAGTTATAAGAAGTCCACAAACGAGAAGGTATGCAGTGCAAATTTTTAACAAGTTTCTTCCTTTACTAATCAGTCTGCAGACAATCATCGTTTCTAAATGGATTGGTTGATGATATTAATATTTTCAAGTGTTCTATTATTAATATTTTGAATTTGACAATTCAATTGAGAAATTTCAGTTCAAACATCCCAAGCCTCATGAATAAATAAGTCATGAACAAGTAGTATTTTTAAATGTTTTTTTATGAAAAGATACATCTGTTGCAAACCAGTGTGAAAGAGATCCTTGAGGCAATAACGATCCATTTATTTACATATGTAAATTGCGATGTCGTGAATTATTTATTCCTACTCGTGAAAAGTTTCGTCCCAACCGGATATTCAGTTTGTGAACAGTAAGCTATAAAGGGCCCGGGAAATGACTAGTGGTAAACCATTCAAATAGGAACACGAACAGTTTAATTTATATATAAAAAAAATGAGAAACACTTATGAACCATCTCAACCGAGGACAGGTGCAAACAAATGCAGCGGGTTTAAAATTTCCATAGGTAAATATACCAACCTCAAAGTCATAAAAAACGAGTGACCGGTGACAAATAATGTTCTTTCAATTCTTGAACCAATGCATACAAACATCAGAAACTTAGTCTTCTGTGCACGAGTTTATCATTATTTTCGTGTAAATTTCGTATAATCGCCATTTTTTTTTCAATCGGTGAGTGTTGTTGAGAAAATATGGCAGGTAGTTAAAGTTCGTGTTTTGAAGCCGAAGTTTAACGATTGTCACCTGTTAGTCCACAATCAACAAAAATCAACGAAAACGCACGAAAATAGAGCATGTGTTTAACATGTAAATTCAGATAATAGTTTAATTTAAGGACATCCATGCGTATGGTGATCACCGGATTTTTACGAGATGGGTCACACTGAGGTCACTTTGCATACGATAAATATGTCGGGATAATTGCTTCCTGGAATGAAGCAATTAAAATAAAGTAAACTTCTTCTAAATATGAATAACTTAAAGAATTTTCTTCAGAAAAAAGTATATGTACGTAAGTTTTATAATGAAAACTATCCATTGAGTTTTAAAAAAAGCATGTTTTTTTTTTATTTAAGGTTTCTTATGACTATGTTGTGATGTTACACCATTGTTTCAAGTAAGGTTATCTTTACCTCAATCAATGGTGTAACATCACAACATAGAAAGACACACTGTAAATATCAAATTAAAGAGCTCAACTCAATCAAATGACATATTAACACAAACAAGTGTACATTCCTGAACAAATGAGTCTGTTCTATGACACAATGTATATACAAAATCAAAAGAAATAAGGGGTCAGATGTAAAACAAAACCAGAAAAACAACCATAGCATTGGACAATAAGCCGCCAAATATAATAATGTACACAGGTAAATGATATTATTTTGTTGTTAGATATACAGTCCCGAGTATACAGTAATGAAATATAGAAAAATGTCTTTACAAAAGATATAGTTTTATTGTTCATAGTACGAGAACAGAAGTTGAAATTTATAGTCATAAATAAAAATAAAGAAACGAGAATTAAAGCTAAATATGTACCCCTTAAATGATAAACTAATTATAACAAATTGTGTAAACATGACAAGTTAACACGAAACTTTGCTTTGAGAGTACTGGCAATTACTGGAAGCTAACACAATTAATCATAAAACAAAATTTTGCATCAGACTCTCATTAACTGGACCCCTGCTGTTGTTTCAATCTTATCTATCTTGTGTCGAAGTATCAATCAGCGGGTGGCCAGTTAACAGACTCTCATATCAACTAAAACACATCTCAGGTATTTTGTATGTTAACGCCATGAACAGTCAAGCAAATAACTTGTGTACTGCCAACAGTAAAAGAATACACATGCAGTAAGATAGATGGTTGTTAACCTTTTAATAAATAAGTACAAGGTTATACACATATAGGATAATCTCTTTATAGAAAAATATACCCTATTTGAAAAAAAAGGTTATGTTTTTATATTCTGATGACATAATCGACATTTGCCAAAGTAAACTGTATTAAAAGATATTATTATAATATTGGTACATTGTGAGATAACCTTTACTTAAAAGTTTTTTAAAGGTTCGACGATTTTACAGGAATCAGATAGTGATTTCCGCGCTATTGTTTCATATCATGTTCAAAGAAACCGGTATCCGTCATCCTTAGTTTTACGGTAATAAAAATATGATTAGCTAATTTCTGTTTAAAATATTCAATTTTGGGTCAATCTTATTTTTTTCAAAAAATATATATGTGTACTATGTATTTTCTTTTGCTGTTTATTTTACTGATTCAAAAAAATATAGTTTGAAATAGATTACTGGCCTTCTTTGTCATTTGGTCTCTTGTGCAGAGTTCTTTTATTGGCATTCGTAACACATCTTCTTATCTTTATATCTATAGCTTTTAACCTAAAACAAGGGTTGTAATAACCTACTTACGGTATAAAAATTGTCATTTCCGGTGTCATATGATAGCTTTTAGATTACACCGATTAGAAAAAAATATGGCTTCTTTATACTTTGGCTTGTAATCAAGAAGACCTCTTGCTATTTCCGGTTTACAAAATGTCACTTTTGGTTCATATGAAACTATATGGTTTGCCTGAAATTGCTAAGGAATTGTGATGACCAGATACATTCAGTAGTTAGAAAATACATGTACATTGACTACAATTTCTTGCTTACTGACCAAAAACCTCATATCAAAAGCTTCTTGTTTCATTTGATTTAAGATTTATCAATTACTCGAAATACTACTATTTTTTAACACGAAAAGGAAAATAACTCTCATTACAAGTGACAAATATAGCAAATTATCATCAGTATTTAACTAACTTCTTTGTGGAAAAGTGTTCGATTGAATTGGTAAGTTAAAAAGATCTTATCGACATACTACGAAACAAAAGTCATATTTCAGAATCATATGTGATGGAAGAAAAACAAATATAACCAGATGTAAAATCGAAAAGTCTAAACGACCGAATTGTCCACTAAATGAGTAAATTTATTTGAAGCTTTGTGATTACTGATTTTTTTCTCACAAAATTATGCCATTATTTTTAGTATGAAATATAAGTCCTTTTAATTGATTGTTTATCACGAATCGGGTATAGAGAGACATAAATTGTGAAATACTACCTCTTCTGTATGATATTCTGATGTGAAATACTACCTCTTCTGTATGATATTCTGATGTGAAATACTACCTCTTCTGTATGATATTCTGATGTGAAATACTACCTCTTCTGAAAAAGTGTCAATTATTGATAACCCTATATGTACTTTCTTAAATGGTTTAATAACGACACCTATGTTTTAATTAAATTGTTGCATAAACATATCATCTGCGACAATTACTACCAATTGTCTCGTCATCATTACTCCAACAGGCGGCCCTTATGTAATCTTAACCAAATTAAATTCAACGAAAAACAAATGTGTCCCTGTCATTCATTCTTAGGTGGACATACAAGGAAGAGCTAACAGATTATCTTTCCACGATAGATTAATTACTTATATTAAGAAAGAAAACTAAGCGGTTGATTTTCAATTCTTACCAACTTGTATCTACTAATTCCCGGCTGCTGTCACGATAAGCTATCAATAGCAATTATAATATAGGATATTTTCTCTAATAATTGCATTTAAATTAAAATTCCTGTCAGGAACATAGTAAATGTTTCGTTTCTGATGTTATGAATTAAAAGTGATAGAAAGTAATAGTCTATGATTTGACATACGAAACGATTTCCTTTGATCTGAGTCTGTAGGAGTGTCAGTCTATTATGAAAGTCAAATATACTGATGCCAAAATATTACACACCCTCAGAACTTAATAACATCTTATGAACACTGAACCATACACAGTTTATAGCAATTTTGATAACTCCCACGATCTTCATTGTCTTTCACTAGAACATGATTTTATCTAAGCCCAGAGAAATATCACAGAAGTGAAATCTATATTAAAAAAATTTAAGATTGTTAAGAAGAAGTAATTTTTTCCAAGATACAAAAGAAAGATTTAATTAATATTGTGCATAACGATGTATCTGTGAGTTTCAACAATACTTCTCAAGACTGCCGACTGCCATTGGGATTTCCAAATAAGCAGACAACCAGATGTAACAAAATGGATCTTAATTATTAATCTTATACCAAACAGAAATCAGTAAACTTGCGGAAAATATGGTATACCGCAAACATAAGGTGCAAAAATTGGTATACCATATCCGGATTTCGACAATTAATGTTTATCAGTGACGATTAAAATCGAAATAGACTTTGGATGGCCATATTATTAGGATAGACTCTTGAAATATGAAGAGTCGAAATAGAATAAAAAGATTATATAAATATTATTAGTATATATTCATTTCATTTAAGTTTGAATATAGCTTATTTTTTGGTTGATTTATAAATGGACTTGAAACATATGACGTTAGTCGCTTGAAATGGGAAAACAAAGGTAATCTCCTCTCAGTATGAATTAATATGATTTTATTGTTAGCGGCAAATGCTGAACAGATACATAACGACCTTTTAACGTATATTTCTGTCACAGCGTCATGCCGGACGTTCGGCCATTGTTTTTCAATTTACCAATATTTCTTTTCACGATTGATTTTTTCTAAAGTCAATTGAATTCGGTATTTACTTCCCTATGAAATAAAATGATAATTTTCTACTCCTCAGTCACCTGTTTGATTTCGATACAAATTTAATGATATTTGACACAGACTTAATGTACTTTTTGAATGGCGACCGGATATTGTTGAACCGGTTGTAATTACACAAGTCAGTTGTCTAGAACGAACAGTTACTTAAAATCCCTTTTCTCTAAAAGATTCATTTTCTCCTGAAAACAACTTTTAACTTTTTTGTTGATTATTTGCCGCTTAAGATAAATTATTTGTTTTCAAGCCTGACAGGGATGTAGCTAATGAAACTATATGTCAGAAATTAAAAGTCAACCGGTACAACATTCAATTGAAACAAAAGAAAGAAAAAGAGCCTATTACACCAACATGAAAGGATGTTTTATTGAATAACTCCTGTGTTATGTTTCAGTGTCATGTTACTACATATTAATGCCCATAGTTTGTTAGTCAAACGTTCTAGTTCTGTTTTTCAGGATCAATTTTAGGAAAATTAAAGAAACGAAATTACGATACGCTACAACAAACATTACGGAAACATCATGGTTACTATAGATACAGACCAGATAATTTTATAGATAGGTTATTTCAAATGTTTGACAGAAATGGTATGTATCTTAATGTATATCATCAGTAAATATATAATATAAATATTATTAATTTTAACGTCAGTAATTCTATATATACCCATTGGTCATTCAAGGTACATGTATATATTGGATTTTATGTATTTGTATATGTCATGAAAAGGTTGTTAAACACTGATAAAACTGCACAAAATATTACAAGTGCAATTTTATTACTATTAAACAAAGATCATACACCAATATGTCAACACTTTTGATTTGAAATGTATCTGTTTAATGAATATTTCATGCATGTCAAGAGATCAAGTAAAATTGAGGATGGACATTGGGAATGTGTCAAAGAGCCAACAACTAGACAATAGAAAAGACAACAGCAGAAGGTCACCAAGGTGCTAATAAACGCCATACTTAACTCCAAATAATACACAAGAAACTAAAATTAAAAATAATACAAAACTAACAAAGGACAGAGGTTCCTGACTTGGGACAGGCGCAAAAATGCGGCGGGATTAAACATATTTAGGAGATCTTAACCCTCCCCTATACCTCTAGCCAATATAGAAAAGTAAACGCATAACAATACGCACATTAAAACTCAGTTCAAGAGAAGAGTCTGATGTCAGAAGATGTAACTAAAGGAAATAAACAAAATGACAATAATACGTAAATAACAACAGACTACTAGCAGTTAACTTCAGCTTCAAACTTCAATTCATAGTTATCAAAGGTAATCTATTAAATCAATTAAACTGATTGAAAGATTATGATTTCATCATATGAATATCAGGCACAATTTTTCCCGTTAGGGGTTTAGTATCATACTATCATAACACATATGAGAAGAACATTACCCGTGTCATGCCAACAACTGGTTCTTGAATACATGTGCTTAGTTCCGATGCAAAGACCCTATAAGTGAATTAATATTAACGCCAAAATATGCAATCTTCAATGATCTTACAACAGTATCGTAATTATATCTCTTCTTGAAAAGTCTATTCAAAGGTTTTGCTAGTTTCTGAGGTGAATACAGACACTATTATTTCAGTGATATCTATCTATCTGCGAAGTTACTTGATACTTAAAATATATGTCGTATTACTATTAAAGGATTTCTTGTAATTTTAATGTTGTCAAAATTATCGATCCAATATATGCAAATATTCACCTAATTCCTGTATGCACGTTTTTTTTTGGCGTTTTTTCAAAAATTTATGATGTGTTGCCGACAGATGCTATTTGATTGATTGATTTGTGATCGTAAGATTACTAACTTTCAAGTGTGTTGCCGAGGTTTACCAGGTTGTAATTTTGATAAATAATGTTCACAGTAGATAAGTAAACTGCAAAGAACCGGAAGAACAAAACTAACGTAAAACAATTAACACGAGATAACGAATGTTATTATTCATATACTAAATAATAGACAGAATTAGATATGATAAACAGCAACAAACAGCAACCATCCAATTACATGCTCCCGCCTTGGAACAGGCACAAAACGCATCTATTTCATTCAGTATTTAAAACATTTTAATATATGGTGTTCTTATCAATATACTTTAATTTTCAGTAGATATCCATATACATTCATTCTTTCATAAAGTACGGGATTCGAAATTCTATAACAACAACAGTGATTAGTAATATGTGTCATTGTCGGTTTTTTCTTTCAGATGATGGTTGTATACAGAAAAAAGAATTCGAAACAATAATTGGCTTCATCATTTCATAAGTGCTCAACTGTTTCAATCAACATGAAATCAATTAAAACATGGAAGCAAAATCCAAATGACGTGCAGATTACAGTTAAAAATATCTGGTAGTTCAAAAGACCTGAATTTTAAACTTTAAAGGAAGAGCTTTTTATTCTTAAGATGTCCCAAATTCTTGGCTACTGACAGTGCATGGTGTTAATATCTAACCTCAGATCAGATATCAAAGAACATTTTATGGCTTAATAGAATTTTGGCATATATTTAAGCATCTAAAAAGGATTCCTTCTATATATTTTTTAAAAACAAATTAATGGCAACTCGTTATTAATTGGAGTGTACAACTTGTTTTAATTTAGTGATGTGTGATTTCGTTTAATAGTTTTGACTGACAGGATCGGAGTAAGACATACAATAGACTAACTTCACACATGTTTTTTAATTTGTGTATATGTAATTATCCGACCGTACCTTTGACAATTACTTTTGTAAGATCGCATGTGATATAACTACTTCAAATGCAAGAGTCTATGTAACTAACTTGTATTTGATAATCCAACACATGCAAGAATACATCAGCTACTTAGGAGATAAATGTTTATGAAAAACCTCTTAATTCTACGCTTAAATCTGTTTTGATATTGATGCAAGTTATGAGTTCTGCAGTTTAAGTACTCTTAGAATGACACATAATTATAAAAGTTAATAGTATCAAAGGTACCAGGATTACAATTTAGTACGCCAGACGCGCGTTTCGTCTACACAAGATTCATCAGTGACGCTCATATCAAAATATTCATAAAGCCAAACTAATACAAAGTTGATGAGCATTGAGGATTCAAAATTCCAAAAAAGCCAAATACGTCTAAGGTAATCTATGTCTAGGATAAGAAAATCCTTAGTAAATTACTCTTAGAATGACACATAATTATGAAAGTTAATGTACTCTTAAAATGACACATTATTATAAAAGTTAAAGTACTCTTAGAATGACAAATAATTATGAAAGTTAATGTACTCTTAGAATGACACCTAATTATAATTGTTAAAGTACTCTTAGAATGACACATAATTATAATAGTTGAAGTACTCTTAGAATGACACATAATTATAATAGTTAAAGTACTCTTCGAATGACACATAACTATAAAAGTTAAAGTACTCTTAGAATGACACATAATTATAATAGTTAAAGTACTCTTAGAATGACACATAATTATAATAGTTAAAGTACTCTTAGAATGACACAAAATTATAAAAGTTAAAGTACTCTTAGAATGACACATAGTTATAAAAGTTAAAGTACTCTTAGGATGACATATTATTATTAAACTGCTCTGTTATATGATTCACTGATATTTTCATGTATTTCAGGATATTTTCTCTCCGATTCCAAACTTCAGTGGTTTAACACTAATTTTGAACAAATCTAAGTAAATATGTCAAGAGAAACAACTAATTAAATTAAGTATAAAATGTTATTTTTCGGAATCTACTCTCTAACAACACATCCGTGAAGTTTGAGTTTATATACACATTTAAGCTACCGGTTAGATGTTTTATTGTTAAACTGAATGTGGTTAAACATTGTATTCTTTAGCTACATACTTTATATAAATATACTAACAACGTTATACTTCAAATGTTATCGTTGTCATAGTTGATATATTAGCATAAAATCCTTTTTGCAAACAAAATAATTCAAATACAAATCAATTAAAGATTTCCTGAAGTTGGCAAATAATTTGCCTAATAGAGAGTCTATTAAATCTTTAGAAGGCATTACCACGAACTCCTCAAAAAGAAAACGACAATTTAATTTATATTGAACTAAATGATTCTTTTCAAAATATTAAAATTTATTATTTCCATGTTCTGTTTTCTTAATAGTAGTGTGTTCATGGCGTGTTCGAAGATCCAGCTGGGTTTCATAGTCCCTTTGATTTTCTGAAGGAGGAGGAAGGGAGTACAAGAGGATTTCGGAATGAATATTCTTGCTTAAATCGGTAATAAATGAAAAGTATTTTGCAGAATACAAAATGTCAAAGAATATTCTGTCAAGTAAAATATATATAGCAAGACATATTTGTTAACGAGAATGGAAAAATTTTGCACCTCCACCCAAGAAATCAAATAGTCGTCCCTTACGATATGGTTGTGTTTTGTTATATATAAATGTTTTCCAATTATGTTGGTAATTTGGTAAAGATGGCACATTTTCTATGATATCTGCTATTAAAGTCTATTTGTTATTTAATCCTCTCATACAATATAAAAGTTCTAGAGTTAGGATTTGGCTTATGTTAAACATTGTTGAAGACAATATGTTTGACTTCTGAAGTTATGATTTTTTTTGTTAGTCAAGCGGGATCTATTCTGTGAGATTTTCCTCAGATCTTTTTATATTAACATGTGCAGTATCTGTTTTAAAATCAATATTTAGAACACTATATTCTTTCCACAATCTCCAAGATAGATCTACTTAATGTTTGATTGTATTTCAATCTATAGTATAAAGGTTACATCACTATTCTACTGCCTTTAGTGACTGATGTCCGAGTAGATGATCCCACAGGATAAAACGAGCAAGTTTTATATGTTTTCTGAGTGTTATACTCTACCGTGCGGCCCCCTTTTTTTCCATTGGAAGTACATTGTATGTTGAACAATACATTGCATACGGAGAATGGGAAATATAATCATTTGGTATATCAGAACGTTGCTCCGAATATGCCATAATACCCTTTCGTGCAATGTAACCGCGTACTTTGGTAGGTGGGATTTAATAAAGAAAATAAAAAAATCCTTAAGCAAATTAACCAACAAAAAACCCCACGATTATTGAAGGATTTTGCATAACGTATATCATCGCTATTTTACGAAAATTCCTTTTGATCTTAGTGACTATTACTGTATGAGTGAATCATAGAGAGAGAGTTAAGTATAATGTATGGACTATCGACAGAAAAAGTTAAGTATTATTATAATGTACACATATTTACTAAACAATGAAGCATCGATTCTATATTATCGCTTTGGTGAACGAATACGACATTTGATTTTGCCATATAATTAGGGAAAGTTCTAGAGACACTACATTTCATTTTAATTAATCTAATTGCGGAAAAAACAAACATATTTTAACAATTTGCTAGTCTATAATTGTACAAACTTTTATCAATGATTTTTTTTATGAATCTGCGGATTACGATATATATTATCAATTTTTTATGTTGCCTCACGTATTTGTTTCAATTGCACGTTCTTTTTAAGTTTTAAGATTAATTCTGTCATGCATACATAATCTTGTTTTCACTGTTAATGTAATATATGATTTTAAAGAATACCATATACTTTGTTCTGTTCATGGTATATCTTAAATAAGAAAAAATAAAAACTTGTTACTGTAATGCAAGCATTATACATTTTATTGGTTATTAGTTAAAGTATTAATTATAATTTTGTTGTTATGCAATGTTTTGTTATTATCCGAATGAATATTGTTGTTATACTATCAAACATGTGTGTTATATACAACTTTTTATTTTGTTTTAAATTCGAGATTTTTAATTTTGATTTTAAAAGCCTTATATTATTTACAATTGTTCACATATAGAAATAATCCACAAAATTTGCTCCATAATTGTCATAGGACATTTTTATATAGATATGAATACAATATAAATATATGCTTTTTTAAGGATAATAAATGGTCCTTTATAATATCAATTTGAATTCTTCACTGTTACCTTGCAACCATTTAAAATCTACAATAAGTAAAAAAAAATATAGATCTATAAATTTCAACCAAAAATATACTTCGATACGGGTATTCGGCAACAAACATTTGCGGTTCAGAGTTTGTTCTTTGATAAATGTTACCAACATTATTATGAAGGATTTGTTAGTTGTCTTTAAGCTTTAACCCTTTGACGACTAAGAAATATTTTTAGTATCAATTATGACTGTTAGTTATAAATCTTGTTATGTATGCAAAAGGTTTGCTCAAAATAGGGGTTTTAGTTTAATTATTATTAAGAATCACAAACACTCCCCTCCTTTTTTTATTCCATGCATATCTGTTGAAATAGTTTTAGTAATATATATATATTTTTTCAGTCATAATACTTAATCATTCATTTTATCAACATTTTGTAGAGAGAATGCTGATATTTATGTGTACTGTGATATCTGAGAATAATTGATTTTGTAATCAAATTGAAAGGACTTAATTATTTCTTCTTAACGACATAAATAAAAACGTATTTTAATGCAACTTTTTATTGCTTTTTTATTCCATTCCATTACAATTTCTTGATATTTCTCTGTAACTTTGAAAACTTGATATGTGTCACGTGATCTTTGTTATTTCCTGACATTTTATGCCGTTTCAAATCAATTGTTGCGTGTGTTGTCTTACTTGATAATGTGTGTTTTTCCATTTAGATAGGTTTGTATAAAATGGTTTGCCATGCCCTCTAGTTTTTAACTTTAAATCATATTTATCAGCCCGTACAAATTCATGTAATTCAACATCACAAGATACCTGGCGTTACTTCTCAATGTACCCAGTTCACCTATTGTAATGCTAACCTATACCACCACTAAGCTCCTTCTAATCTAAAGCAGCATTTCGATTATTTTTTTCATGAAAATTCTATATGAATGACAATGAGACACCAAACACCAAATGAAGTAGTGGATTTTATGTTTATGAAAGAAAAACAACATCATATGCAAGTGGTATTTGAATCACAATATAAGCAATTCAAAATTCAGATCAACAAACATTGAAAAGCAACAAATAACAAAGGCCTGTTGGGAGCTGCAATCGCTTACAAATAGACCCGATTATTGTCAATTGGAAGGTAACTTCTGATGAGTTAAGCTTCTGGCGCTTTTATTTTCATCAATCCCTTGATATTTCCTAACGCATAACAACAATATTGTTAAGTGTAACAGTGAAAATTGTTCCTGGATCGAAAAAATCTAAGATGTATTTCGCACGTCATATTTTGATTAACAGCCAACTTATTGACGACCTTCCATGATAACTTTCACAGAGTGTTGTCGAATTTTAATTTAGGGGACAAGAACTAAGCAAGGCTCTTGTAGGAGACAACGAACAATAACTGTCATATTTCCAGCTCATTTTAATATCATAACAAGAAAACTGTGAGCTACTGTGTATTGATGATACTCCCTCCTAAACATTTCGGTCAACAAGAATTTGTGTGATGAATCTGAAAACCCATCACACGGTATAACTGACTTATATAAACCCTGAAACCAAATGTCTGAAATCCTTGTATAGTAGTTCCAGAGAAAAATGTGACGAAAAATGATGCAAGTGTTTGTTTAACAGGAAGTTAACTACGAGCATAATGTACCAACTGAGATATCTAAACACCATACGGAAGGCCAGCGTATGTTACTAGTACTGCTGAGAAATGACAAATTGATAATAGGACGGTGAAATCGTCCTGTTTGTCATAGATTTAAATGTGAAGTCGTCAATCGTATACTTATAAGTTAATGTAGCGAAATATGTTCATAGTAGTTCGTTCATTCAATATAAAACGTTTAGAAACATAATGTTCACCTTGCAATACGCAACCTTATTATAAAAATATTTAAATGCATCTGTCTGTCATTGCATATGTCTACATTTAAACCCATTGTAATCAAGAGTTTCAACCAAAAGATGAATATGCATTCAAATTGCTCTTTTATCGTCCCATTGTCAATACAATGTCCTGATGACAATGTTATTAAACGAGACTGCAACAACGCGAGAGATGGTAGATAAAGGCCTTAACTATCGAATCCATACCCATCGACTGGATAAAGAACATCATGATACTGATGGAATCAGGTGTGGACTATAAAAGCTAGACGGGGAAATATGCGCAATTGTTTCTCCAATGCGGTAATGGTAACGTTTTCTTCTGTTGCCCAGCTCATATCGTAAACTTGTATATGAATGATGGCTTGTTTCAAAGCTGAGACATTTTAACATATGTGGTTAAAGTTTCAGGGTACGAAGTGTGATTCATTTCCCCGTAAATAAGCATACCCCTAAAATCCTTTGCTGATGCGGCTCTTCATGGGAAGAAGTCCCCTTTTCCCACAACAATTTCTTTGAAAATTTAATACTTTGAATACATTTAATAACTCCATAGTTTTTTTCTACTATATTTATTTATTCTAAGGTCCTACATTTTCCAGAGCAACACAAATGATTAAGCTCAGTCAATAAAAATTGAAACATGTCAATTACCACTACACAGAGATTTTTTGTTTACACACAACTTTTGTTTTCCTAAATTGGACCTACCGAATATGACTATTTACCGGATTTGATATCATAAGCAACACGACGGGTGCCACATGTGGAGCAGGATCTGCTTACCCTTCCGGAGCACCTGACTGGTGTGGTTCGTGTTGTTTATTCTTTGATTTTCTATGTTGTGTCATGTGTACTATTGTTTGTCTGTTTGTCTTTTTTATTTTTAGCCATGGCGTTGTCAGTTTGTTTTAGATTTATGAGTTTGACTGTCCCTTTGGTATCTTTCGTCCCTCTTTTGAAAGCGCATTAGGGATATTGCCCCAGATGAACCGAAACTATATACCTGTGAATGGACCAAACGTGTTTGTTTATGCAGTTCATGCACATTCGAAATATAAAACAAATAATGAACAAACGATGTCTATCAATTTCAAGAAGACAAGTCAAGGTCCTAATGTTTTATCATTTCTTCGAGACCAATATATTATATTAATCATTGCCATAAAATCACGACGTTTGGCAAACCTAAAATCCAAGTCCAATACATAATTTTTTTCGTAAAATATCCTGTAGCAAGTCAGGAAAAAGGCAGTTGTTATTTTATTGTTTGTATCTGTGTATGTTACATTGACGTTAGGTTTTTGGTGCACATATTTCTGTTGTTTCCTATTTCCCCTCTTATATGGTATGTGTTTCTCTCGGTTTTAGTTTTTAATCCAGATTTGTTTTTATCTAACTCGATTTATAACTTTCGGACAGTGTATACTGTTGCCTTTATCTATTCAAACATTATTGGCTTTTTTATGCAAAAATCAGTAAGTATATTATGGTTTGTCTTCTAAACAACTTTAAATTTACAACAAAGTTTATACTTAAATCATTCACGAAAGGGAATATTTATGTCAACCACAAATCCGTCATTCCCTCAAAGGTAAACACAGGGAAGTATTGAACTCATTCTTCAACAAAGACAACTTTTAAGAATCAAATAAGACGAATTTTTTTTTAATATTTACAACGTTTCAGAAACAATCGACATGGTTTTGAAAAGAAAGACAAAGGGTTGTTTATAGTAAGACTGAAATCATCACTTCAAAATGTTAACGGATCACCATAATTTAGTTGAACGCTTTATCAAACCTGAGTCACAGATGACCACATATATGTTTATTTGTGGTAGCCACAATATATAACGTGTGACCTTATAAGATAACTTTAAGAACAAGACATTTTTGCTGTTACCTATAGTTTTAGCATAGATGGTTATGTTAAGACACTAACTTTTATTTTTTTTAAACATCATTTGAAATTTAAGGCAAGTATCTTTGCCAATAGTCCAGCAGCTAAGTCCAATATTTTGGGACAATTGATCACTTTATGGTAAAAGCATGAAACTTTGCACAGTGTTAGTTATTATGCTTATAAACAGTTTTGGATATGGAGCCATCAAAACAAATTTCCACAATGGCCGCCAATTTCAAAATGGCCGCCAACAGTCATGAAGCACAGTCCAAAAATATAGTATAATTGATCATTTGAAAATAAAAGCACAAACCTTTGCATATTGCCAGTTATGATGAATGTTAATCTTTCTGAATATGGAACAATTATAAAAAATCCATAATGGCCGCCAAGTTAAAAAATGGCCGCCAAAAGTCGTGAGGCAGAGTCCAAAACTATGGTTTTATTTATCATTTGAAAATAAAAACACAACACTTTTCATATTGCTAGTTATGGTGCTTAATAATCTCTAATGAATATGGAAGAATCAAAAATAATTCCATAATGGCCGACAAATTCAAAATGGTTGCCAACAGTCATGAGGCAGAATCCAAACAAAAAATGGTATAATTGATCATTTGAAAATTAAAGCACAAAACTTTGCATATTGCCAGTTATGATGAATATTAATCTTTTCTGAATATGGAACACTAAAAAAAATCCATAATGGTTGCCAATTTTAAAAATGGCCGCCAAAAGTCATGAGGCAGAGTCCTAAACTATGGTATAATTTATCATTTGAAAATAAAAGCACAACACTTTTCATATTGCTGGTTATGGTGCTTAATAATCTCTAATGAATATGGAATAATCAAAAGTAATTCCATAATGGCCGACAAATTCAAAATGGTTGCCAACAGTCATGAGGCAGAGTAAAAAGAAATGGTATAATTGATCATTTAAAAATAAAAGCACAGAACTTTGCATATTGCTAGTTATGATGCTAATTAATCTTTTCTGAATGTTGAACAATAACAAAAAAATCCTTAGTGGCCGACAAATTCAAAATGGCTGCCAAAAGTCTTACTATTAGAAACTATATCGTGTATATCTAGAAAGCTATTAACAATCAACAACTATTTGTGCTTTGCAAAACTTTCAGGATTCCAGGTCATCAAATCTTGAATCCGTTAACTTTTTCGATTAAAGCGTCACTGAACCTCATTTGTAGAAAAAACACGTGTCTGTCATACAGAAGTTATCCACAAGGAATATATAAACCAATTTACGATCATAGTTCTTACAACATGGCTACTGAAAGACATTCAGGGTATCAAGTGTAGAATATGAAAAACCGACTAAATCAATAATATTGAATGGGCAAATTGCATCCTATGCCAAGAAATTATAGATGAAAAACTTATATGCCCATTTGATTCTAAACGTCTCAACGTTGGTGCTGGTTATCAATCTTTAGCTGACAATATTAAGAAATTTCATGAATAACGATTGATGCCTGAAGGCATTAAAAGAGGGACGAAAGATATCAAAGGGATAGTCAAACTCATAAATCTAAAACAAACTGACAACGCCATGGCTAAAAATGAAAAAGACAAACAGAAAAACAATAGTACTCATGACACAACATAGAAAACTAAAGAATTAACAACACGAACCCTACCAAAAACTAGGGGTGATCTCAGGTGCTCCGGAAGGGTAAGCAGATCCTGCTCCACATGTGGCACCCGTCGTGTTGCTTATGTGATTACAAATCCGTTAAAAAGTATAGTTTGGTAGGTCATATTCTTGAAAGGGAAGGGGATTGTAGTTATGACGTAAGGAACATATCCGATATCATTTGTGAAACGGGTTTTCCATAACGGTCAACCAACTCGTGATGCTTTTGTTATATGAGGGATCTGGAATAGCACAGTTTTTCATTGACCAAAAGGCATGTTGGCACAAATATTGTACCTTAAAACTGAACAAAACAAAGTCGAGTAGAACAGAAAAACGAAAATCACATGAGAGAATAGATAATAAAGCAACCACATATAAAAGAAAACTAGACACAGCTTTTCCGTTCAGTCCCCCAGTACCCTGTCTGTGTGCTTTTTGTGTATGAAAATGGCCAAGAAGCCCTTCAGGAGTCCTCAACGTTTGGATAAGATACACGTGTGAGAGGATGTGCAGTACAATTATAGGACACATTGTTACTTTTAAGTGCTGGTGATCTAAATGCACAGAAAGCAAAGTACCACTCTAAATATTTAGTGTCCTTATATAATCGTGAACCTCGAATTGAAATGAAAAATGATAATGTCGAATCAAGGAAGGAAAGTCAAATCCATGGTATTGCATTTTCAGAATTAGTCTCTTATATAAATGAAAGAAGGTCATGTGATGAGACCATAAGTGTTAACAAGTTGTCATATCTATATAAACTTTATACGGAAAGAATAAGATGTCTAGGTGCAGATGTTTTATCTCGAGTTAAGTTAATAGTATACAACTGAAACACAGAATTGTATTTAATTTCCCTCTCTTAAATGCTTACAAACAAGGCATTGAAGACATTCTTGCTTTCAAAGATGACATTGGTCCTCCATTGAAGAGAGTCTGATTAGAAGACTTTGCTAATGAGTTTGTCAACATATCAAAGGCATCTATGTTTGTTCGTAAAGATATTTTCGCATCAAATTCAGAATTTAAAGGAACCTTCCAAAAGGGATGTCAGGAAGTTTCTGTATCCCAGTCATTGCTTTCTTTAGTCAGTATGATTTAGTTTGGACCCAACATTCAGGATCGTTCATATTTTCAGTCGACATTAACAATAGCACAGCTTCTGATGTATAAATGTACAAAGAAACTATCCATCTGTCGCATGAAAGATCATGAACCTCCAGTTTGTACTTATTTGGGAATCATGATCCACTGTTAGACTAGAAATCGTGATCTAGTAGATACTTTCTTCAAACTTGGACTGTTTGTCTCCTACCACCGAGTGTTAGTAATTTCTACGTCAATGGCCAATGATCCTTGATGTCGTTTTCTCCAACAAGAAGGTATTGTTTGCCCTACCAATCTACTACAAAAAGTATTTACTTCATCTGCTGTAGACAACATTGATCACAATCCAAGCAGTATCTCATTAAAAGTATCATTCCATGGTACAGGTATATCTTTATTCCAACATATTTCAGAAGATGTTCAATGCGTTGTTCAAACATTTGACCAATCTAATGCTATGTTGAAATGCCAGTCACCAAGAGTGTTTTTTTACCTGAGAGTTATTCAAATTTTCAACTAGCTGTACTAAGATTCAGCGAACCAGATATCGCATTAGTTGAAGGAGAACTTTCAATTGATATGTTCTTATTCCAAGCCGCATGAAAAGGGGAATTCAAATGGCTGAACAGCAGTGGATAGGATTTGGCATTGTAAAGAACTTCCCATATATTTAAATTCATGGAATGTGCCTTGCTCTAGAACCATTGATATTGAAAGTCTTTCCACTGTTCCATTCATTTATTGGTTGTGACACAGTCTCAGCTTTTTCTGGGAAAGGTAAGAAATCAGCTTGGGACACACGGTCCGTATATGAGGAGTTGTCAGAAGCATTTCTGCAGGTTATTGAGAATCCAAATGAAGTGGAAATTTATTTGGTTGTCACAAACTTGATGGTACCATTCTGATCTGTGCTTGCTGAAGCTTTAATGTCATGCATGTAAATTCCATAAAGCAGCATTAAAATACACCAACATTATGCAACTACTCCCCGGACTGTGAAAGAGAAACTGATTGAGACTGTGCTTTCTTTTGATTTTTCTGAATTTGTATCATATTTTAATTATGACTTTAGTGTTATGTTAAATAGTTACTTGTGAGGTTTTTTTTTTTATTTCTTATCTCATTTCTAAAAAAGAAATAATATTTGCAGTGATACTAAACTTGTAAAATTTTCTAAGGTCATTACCTGTAACTGTGAAAAATAAGAACTCGTCAAAGACGTCATTTTGAGTTGTATCGGCCATTTTTATTTCATAGTTAATGTCACCTGTTACATTAAATAATAATATGTTTGTATAAACGTGCTTGCATTGAAATAATTTATCCATTATTGTTTAAATATTTTTTACCATATTTAAAAACAAAAGTCATGTTAAACGGTGCCATTTTGAATATTGCCGTCATTTTGAAAAGATTATCTACGCACCCAGGTATTAATGATAGATTGTAGGCATTTGTCAATATCAAATGATCAGTTTCACGGATTAAGTAACTTTTTATCAAACAACGATGGTGTCTTCATACGAATACTGTCAAACTTAGACATTTTGACGCGCCATTTGTATTTGGACGCCATTTTGATGATTTCTACGGAAGCGTATTAGCGCCACACATTTTTTTTTTTTCCTATGTTTGCGTTACAACGCAAACCTTAGATTTCTGCATTATAAGGTTTAAAAAAATATTAATTGACATATCTTAATTGCATTTCCTTAAGTTTGTAGCATCTTCTGAACTCATTAAAATTAGAAGACTTCATCAAGTGAATTATGTTATACTTGGATATTTTTTTCGTGGCTCCATATCTTAATTTTGTCTTAACCCCTTAATCTTTCACTATGCCAAGTTTCATGTTTTTAACATAAAGTGATCAATTATTCTGATATCCGCTGGACTACAAGGAAAACAGAATACGGTTGTCTTGTGGTCTTTAACAATAGACTAGTGTATCAACCGTATAAAAGGTTCGTGTGTTCTTAAAAAAAAATCTAAAAGAAATTATCTACAATGCTTTTCAATGTAAAAATTAAAGCGTGTGGGACACCATACGGCTATTTTGGTAATAGCGAAAAACAGGATATAATATTCTACACAGAAGAACAAGAGATAAGTATGAGGGAGTTTCTTATTGACAACATATTTGTTGAATTTAGATGTATATTTTTTAAACAAATGATCAGCATTCATATTGGAACGAACTGTGCATCTCTCCAACCTTTTCATATTTTCATCAGAGTGGAAGTTCCGTCAGACACATGTAAACAAAAAGACCATCGAAGCAAAATGATTTAATGTCAAATTCAGATGTATTGGTGATGTTCTTTCCATTTACAACCCAAACTTTTCTGATTGGGTTAAATTAATGAATCCTCCTTAAGTAGAAATTTAAACAACATGCACAGTTTGCTTTGCCTCAGTTTTATATTTATATATCGATTTTGGTAATCTTTGTACAAAAAATATCAATCATCCCCCTTTAGTAGTAATATGCCAGCAGAAAGTTGATGAATCAGGGTCATATAAAAGTACGTCTCCTCCTGTCCTAAAAAAATGCTTAAGATACTATGACTTTGTTGATAAATCAATTTCCCAAATAATGCATGATGGTTTTTAAGTATACATTCTTGGTAATACCGTTGTGTATCCTCTTAATTACACGTTATAGTGTTCTTTTTTTTTTAAATTAGCAACTTTATTGTTTATACTAGTAGTCCATTTTTGGTAATACCTTTTTTAGCGTTTTTTTTTGTTGCTTATGTGCTATGTCTATATGTTTTGAAATTATTGTTAATCTTTATAGCGATAAGGATTACACATTATTGAATGTTTTACCTCTATTTTTGTAATTGTTGTTTATTTTGAGTATTTGATTTGATCACACATTCTTGTTATATAATGAAATTTTATGCCACTGTCATACAGGTGAGAGATTTAGCTAGCTTTAAAACCAAATATAATCAACCATTTTCTACTTAAGGAAATGCTCATACATAGTCAGGAATATACAAGTCGTTTTCCATTCGTTCAATATGTTTGACCTTTTGATTTTGCTACTTGTTAATATAATTTCCGATTTGAATTTTCCTTAGAGATCAGTATTTGTAACTTTACTTTTCAGATCATATTTAGTCGAGAAAAAGATACAAATATGTAAAGATATAATCAAAGATCGTTCATAAAATCAGATTCTCTAAAGGCAAAAACATCATTATAAAATAAACAAAATAATCATACGTTTTTTGATTGAGTTAAGTCTGCCAATTGATATTTTATCGTATGTTTTTCTATGTTGTGATGTTATGCTATTGTTTCAGAAAAAGGGAGAAGGTTTGGATCCATTAAAACGTTTTATCCCGCTGCAAATGTTTGCACCTGTCCTAAGTCAGGAATCTGATGTACAGTAGTTGTCGTTTGTTTATGTAATATATACGTGTGTCTCGTTTCTCGTTTTGTTTATATAGATTAGACCGTTGGTTTTCCGATATCAGGCCTATGCAATACTTATCATATATCTTTCTAATATAAATACAATGTCTTTATGTAAAATTTATCAAATACTTCAATACTACCCTTCAGGTAAGACGTCTCTGATTTAGACATCCAAAACGATTTTTTTTTCTTTCTCGCACATGAACATGTCTGCGGCATTTATCAGGAACTGCTATTTTGATGTACTTCAAGTTTTAAGGTATATAAGGCTAGAATCAATAGATTTACCATTATATTGTTTATTTTTGTAGAAGGTTAGAGATTTATATTTTTGTAAAAGTTTTGTTGTCATATCTTATGGTCAATATTCATTTAACATTTTAACGCTCATCCCAATATCAATTTAAAATTGATTAAAATCCCAAAATGTATCTTATAAATACTTATATGCTACCCTTCCTAAATTATTTGCATACAAACATAGATACCACATAATAGAAAACTAAACTGTTCTTTAAATATTACACCACATATTTTAGCATGTAACACAGCATTCTTATTTTATGATAACACCATGCATGGCGAACAGATGATCAATAACAGCGACAGAAGCACTACCCATATTTTTGTACCAACCACATAAATCATCTATTTCATATTTACCTGTTCCATGTATTTCCTCATAAATACCTTCAAAAATCAAACTGACACGCAAGGAGACGGTGAATAGCAATAATTACATGTTGAACAATACACACACGATGAACGATTAGCATTACACCGACAATGAATTCGAGATGAGGGACTAAAAAAACATAAAGAGACAAAAGACAATCATTTATTCTATTATGCAATCTTATTTCAATTGATTGGCTTGAGATATATACCTAAAAAGAGACAGTAGCAAGTATAATACTGAAATACCAATGATAAACTGATTGTTTGAGTCTTCTTTATGAATGCACCGTTCAAATGGTGTTAAACATATGAAAAAATCAATCATTAAAAAATGAATATTAATTTTCGTCATTGCATGAAACTGTTGTCGTCACAAACAAATCTTATGATTTGATTATATGTAAAGTTACTCTTAAAAGTTCAAAACATTTGATTATTTCTATCTCGAAAGATACTTTGTGAAATGGACAAAATAAAAATATTTTTTAAAATGAAAATCGAATTGTACTTATATTTTTTATGATTATTTAATGAATCAAGCCGTGAACATTAATTATTATTTCATATAAAAATATAAATAAACAAGTGCTTAAAAGGGATGCATATATATGTGTAACAAGTGGTTAATTACATCCCACCTAGACGGTTCTGTTAGGCGGCAAATTTATTAACAAAATTCGTATTACGAATTTCCACACTTTAACCAATTTCTCCATAAAATGTTTTCTTTACAAGGCGTAGAAACAAATAAAAATACGTGGCTTACAAGCTTTCAAATCCTGCCTCGTGCCAAGTACATATATATGTTTATGTCATTTATTTCCAAGATAATGTAGGAGTGTTCTCTTTATACTGCAGCACTCATAATTTAATATTTTTGGAATAATGTTTGTTTGTTTGATATTTTCAATCAGGATATATTTACCTTCTATGCAATCTTATTAGTAACAGTATTCGAAATTTAAAGGATCTTCACATTGTCACAAATAAATGAGTTACGTTATCCTTAGATCATTCGGTAAAGAGCGGTATGAAAGCTAACGGTTACGAATTATATAATTAAGGACAAACCACTACATTATATTTACAAATCAAACATTTAATCATGCTGCCGCAGCAAGTCTTTTAACGGCTCAAAACAATCAGAGATTGTCCTTTTAATATTAAGTAAATTCTGTGGTGATGTTTGATTGTCTATAACAATAGTTACCATGACTTTTGAACAATCGGGGAGCTTAAAAGAGATTTGCAAAATGCATTTATTGTTGCATTTGTTTGGTCTCCAGTATCATTAAAACATTTGAAACTAAATGCTAGAAAACCGACCTTAATCAATTAATCATTTAGTTTCTTCGAATAACAACTTTTTCAATTGATAAAAAGGTCTTTGATAATACAAAAATATGATAACTTATCTACAAATTGAATTGGGTAATTGTCACTCATATGACAACAATGATTTAGTTTGTCGGTGCAATAAAGAAATCACAAGGCAAGTTAAGCTCAAAACGATACATGAGACATGAAATGAGTTCAACCTAACCTTCCTCTGTACATGTAACACAAGAAACGTCAAAAACTTATTTGATATGGAGTAAAATACAGAAAAGAATGTTTTCCCTTAATATTTTTGACCCTGCCATGTACGTTGATATATACATTCATTGAACCCAACTCTAAAGTCGTAATTAGTTGGTTAGCAAAGGTGCCAGGCTTATAGTTTTATACGTCAGACGCGGATTTTGTCTACATCAGACACAACAGTGAAGCTTTGATAAAAAAGTTAGAAACCAAACAAGTATAAAGTAGAAGAGTATTAAGGACCCAAAATTCCCAAAAGTTGTGCCAAATACGGCTCAGGTATTCTACGCTTGGGATAAGAAAATCTTAAGTATTCCGAACTATGCATACTTTTGCAAACACTTAATTTATAAAAATGACCATATACTTGATATTCAAGTCAACACTGGAGTGCTGACTACTGTACTGGTGATACACTCGTGGACGCAGTGTCCACCAGCAGTGGCATTAACCCAGTAGGTGTAAATAGTTATAATAGGTACTAGGCTTATAATTGATAATTGTTTATTGAATTTTAGAGGATTTTTTCCTCTTTGATTTGCGATCTATCTTGCCGAATCGCTTGACTTCCCGATGCCGTACTGATAGCTAGTCCGACTTATATTGTATATGTTGGTTCTTAAATCGTGCTGGTTTGAGTATTGAATTGGGATACTGTGAGATGAATCTTATTGATTAGAGTCTGCACTGAAAACGATCCATGCGTCGGGCTGTCACTGTTCTTGATACTGGTACGTTTTGTACATTCCATTGAGTATATACTATAATCATTTCTCTAATCCATAGCCTTTCATAGTGAACGTGGTTCTGGCAACTGTTCGTATTGATGTGCTGTTATTTTTGATTTCTTGCTGGTCCTGGCTCTTAAGTTGACGGTCTTTGAACAATAGCAGTGCCTTTTGGGAAGTTTCATTTTTTGTTTAAAAATCGGATGGCATATATATTTTTCATTTTATTTACCCAGTTTGGCCAGATCCAGGGGGTAAAATGGTACGTAAAATAAAAGGAAAAAGAAGAAACGGAAAAAAAAAGATGCAATAGTTATATGTATGAACAATGAAGATATCAACACTCTTTTAGTGAATTGATTTTTTGTATAAATGAGATGCACATATTGTGAGACTTGTTGAACAAAATAAACTTATATATATTACAAACCGAAGAACAACAAATATATGTTTACTTGAAATTCCCTAAAGATTTAGAGATGAATAAGAAAATAAAAATGTGCCTTTTGTAGCAATTTTATTTCTTATCCAATTGATTAGCAATACCTTAGCCATCAACTGAAGCAACGTTTACAAATATTGCCAAAAGACTCCCAAGAGATCAATCCAAACACTCTAATATAATTGTACGGTGTGGGAGTAAGGTCACTCATAGAGACTTTTATGACTTTGAAAAAAATTACGGAAATCAGCAGTTTAAGACATATAAGACAAAAGGGAAAGGATATCGATCCTAAATAGAATGAAGTTATAAGTAAATTAAAGATATTTGTTTAGCTGATTAAATCCTAGAGAGATGGTTGTTTATCGCTCTTGTGAATCATTTTCTGTTATAACGTCAATATTTAGTATTAATGTAAAATGAATTATATATATGACAAGTTTAATAGCATCAGACATGATATATACAAGGAAAGTACAGATTATATCAGAGTGTCTGGAAAATAAGACTGGCAAACATTTATAGCTAAGAAAGTCAACCAATGACTAAACACTTTACAAACACACAAAATTACAGAAATGTAAAAATTAAAAAAAACTGAAGATAACGAATACTTGTACTATACGGGTACACAGATTGTAAGCAATAATTAGAAAAAAAGATACTGAATTTTGCCAAGATTTTATATTTGAATTGAAAAAAAGTCCGGCAAAACATGGATAAAAGCAAAACAGATAGGCATCATCCACTTCTTGAGTGTTGGTGTGTCAGTGGTATAAGTAGTTCAACTACAGCATCAGAGGCAAGTAAACAATGATTGTGGATGTTCGAATGACTTCGAACATCCAGTTACCAAATATTTATGAATGATCTCAGGAAGAGTGACCTGCGGTAATTGATTTAGTTGACAAAGTGGTATTTAGTTCAAGATTTAGTTTCAATACTTTTGATAAGCTTTGGATTCTTTAATATTTTGGTCTCACTGCAATGAATGTTCTATTTGCAACTTAAAAAAATATCGAAGACTGAAAATATCGCTAGTGAGGAGATACAGACACATATAATCGGTCAACCAATTCATGATAGTGAGGAGATACAGACACATATAATCGGTCAACCAATGCGTGATAATGAGTAATACAGACACATATAATCGGTCAACCAATGCGTGATAGTGAACGTTATACTTACGTAGTTTTGATTTTAGTAATTCTTTCTCATAACTTTTTAGGAGCACACACCTGTCTATATACTATAGTGTTAATGTGAGTTATCGTATATAATTGGATTCTCATCATCTATTGCACTAGTCATTCTGTGGTTTATTCTGAGCAGCAAAGGTTATACTGTTTTTTCAACATTATATATAAAGAAGATGTGTTATGATTGCCAATGAGACAACTCTCCACAAGAGACCAAATGACACAGACATAACCAACTATAGGTCTACGTACGGTCTTTTACATTTAGCAAAGACCTTACCGCGTAGTCAGCTATGAAAGACCCGAAATGACGATGTTAAACAATTTAAACGAGAACACTAACTGCCTGATTAATTATGTACAAAATATGAACATAAACCAAATATGTAACACATAAACGAATTATAACCAAAACCATTACAGGTTCTTAGGACTTTGGGACTTAGGACTTGGGACAGGCACTTACATGCAGAATGTGGCTGGTTTATCATGTTAGCGGGATTTCAAACGTCCCCTAACCTGTGACAGTGGTGTAACAGTAAAAAATAAGATAAAGCTATAAAATCAGTTGAAAAAGGCTTAACTCATCAGATGGATACAAATAGAAATACTACATAGAGTGGACTTGGCCGGGAACGTGTATATCTCAACAACAAAAATACACGAAGTGCGGATCTGAGAGCAATCATAGTAACTGACAGCTCGTTTAAAGCCCCTTACAACTAAAAACAAATCATGCATCTAAGACTAAATTATCAATCAGTTCAAATCCAATATCCAATGGATTTAGTGTTAAGACGTCATAAACAGTCAGAGAAAACATGGCTTTTTGTAATGCCAAGATACAGGTATCGACAGATTGTAGATTCATGAATATGTGTATGTATACAACAATAATATTAAGTTTGCTTTTAATTGACTTATAACAAAATCAATGTTAATACCAATTAAAACAGTATTTAATGACTTAATTACAGTATTGAATTGGTTACTGTTTAGAATAAAATTATTTAAAAAATAGATAAGTTTGCCTGGATCGTTTCTTAATTTCAGGGCACGATAAACAACATTTCTGTCAAAAGGAGGATGTGCTATCCCGTTTGAAATAAGTACAATCAAAGTTCATGTTATGTCTTTGTTCATTTTGTTTTTATTGTTTTTCGATGCTCCTCTAGTTTGTTCATATTATTATGCTTATATGTTGCAATTTGAATTACCAAAAGTAAAATTTGTAAAAAAGATCATACATAATTTCAAATTGATTGTAAAAACAAAATGAATAAAACGACTTTAGATTTTATAATACAAAAACATCTTTGCATGATAAAACACAGCTGTCTTTGCTAAACTGTTTGGGTTTTTTTAAAAGATTTTAATATACTCTATATTACTAGGCAAGTATGGTAATGTCAATTGAGTATAGCAAATTAAAAAAAAATGCATTCCAAAACTATGATACAAATGAATTAACCTATGCATTAACTATATAATTATGTTTTTCGACTTTTGCTTAATCAATGAAGGATTTTCTTGAAACATTGCATATTGCACCTCTGTGTTAAACCAATATGCCTACACCGTTGTATATAATGCGCTCTTGCTTTTTATTGTTTACTTATTAGCTGATCTATACCTCCAATAAAATGATAACCTAATGGTCGTTATAACCGTAATGTGTTTTCTTGTGTATTTATTCATCTTGACGAATCTTTTGCATTTCTTTGATTGTCCTATCAAAAGGTTTCAATCGTTAATCATAAAAAGGAATCATAGCGATAATCAAATTCACATTGTGTCTGTCTTTCAACCCTGGTGGTGTGAAACAAGAAAACTATAAAGATGTAAATAGCCGCTTTAGTCCTATCAACCATTGTCATTAACATTATTCGACCAATCAATCTAGAAACGTCATGGGAACAGGAGTGCTAGGTGAATGTGTGACGTCATATTTTATGAAAGTATTTGATACTTCTGGTACAAATCAGACTTGACATTGATGTTTTTTATTTAAATAAATACAATTCAGGAATACACTAGACGTATTAATGCGTCTCGTGTGGTCACATGCGTCTTCACTTAATAATACATTTATAGGAAAACGTGCATGAATATTTATTTGAATGAATCATCCATTCCTCGTGTTTTTTCATGACAGAATATATTTGTAATAAAATAATACTAGAAATATTTATCGAAAGGATAACTAGAAAAGAAAAAAAATGTTAAACAAAAAATTCAACATAGAATTTAACACGACTTAACACAATCATGGAGGCTTGATAAGACATTATTTGTACGCTAAAATAATGAACATTTCAAAAAATTATTTAAGAATTTCAAAATTAAGTTGAAGGGGCATTAGATGATGAATTCATAGTCATCGATGTGTCTTCAATACCCATATTTGATTTACTACATACTTATACGTGTATCCAAATAATAAAAAATATAGAATTATAAACACAATCAATTAATCGACATGAAGGCATATATAAGCATTTTGTTTGTCTTTTTAGTCCAGACGCCATCTTATTAACTATTTTGCCCACTTACCCCTAATTTGCAAATATTTTAATGGTACTACATGGATAAAATTAGACATTTCCAAATGCCAGGCAACAAATTAAAAAAAAATCTGGAACATCCGGTATTAAATATGAAGTCTTCAAAAGTAAAATCACAAAAATACTGAACTTAAAAGAAAATCAATTTGGAAAGTCCATAATCACATGGCAAAATCAAATAACAAAACGCATCAAAAACGAATGGACAAGAACTGTCATATTCCTGACTTGGTACAGGCATTTTCAAATGTGGAAAATGGTGGATTAAACATGGTTCTATATAGCGCTAACCCTCTCACTTTAAAAACAGTCTCATCAATTTCCGTTATATTTACATTGATGCGTTAATTAAACAGAAACAATAAATGAAATAGTCTAATTATGGGTACATCAGTCATCATCGTATAACAATTTTAAAAGGAACAATTTAACAGAACACAAACACATCTACTATCTATGAATACATTGATTGATTTGAGTGTCTGACGTCAAACCCGAGCCCGTCATACGTCGCGCCATTTTTTCAACTAAGACATTGATATGTTTTTTCTTAACTTTGTGGGAAACATGCCAAATTGTGCGATGTGGCTTTTAATGAATTTGTCTGTGTAATATTTGTATCACTTAGTTTACTGTAATACGCGTGTCACTATAATCTGACAAATATCTAAAGAAGTGGCTCTGATAGAAGTTTACGAGTCCCTTTGTTGACACTTAAAACTTATTACTAGTAGTACTAAAACAAATTAGAACAATATACTGTTTTTACAAATGAATATGATTGAAAAAAAATATAAGCCTTTTACTAAGGATGATTGGCCATATCTGTTTATTCTACATGAAACATTGAGGCTAACATATATATTATCATTTTCAAAATATTTCCAAGAAATATATGGCTTTTCTGGTAATCTATGACATGATATATTATTCCATGAGTCACTGTAATACTTTAGTATATATGTTTACTGTTGTAATCGAATAATACTACACAAAAACAAAGGGTGTCGGCATGGCCAAAATTAATGTGCACTGAATCAAGACATAGTTAAAATATCAAATCTTTTAAATGTTAATTCCATTCGAATATTTGTTTTTATATACTACAATTTTGTTTTACTGAACGCCATGTCAGTGTTAATCATTCATAAATTAAATGGAATTTTGTTCGAAATCTATGATAAACAATTGAACAGTTTGTCTGGTTCTTTTAATGGCCTCAAAAAGTATTAAGAAAATAATAATTATTTAGATTATTATAATCTCATAACTTTTGCAACATTAAAAACATATATAACTAGACACTTTCCAATGCAGTGAAGATTTTGTGTGTCAATAATTATTATTTATGAAAAGTCTTTGTGTGTCAATAATTATTATTTATGAAAAGTCATTCTGATATTCCAAAGAACAATACTATTATTTTCGATGATTGTATATGTAATATTTGTATTGAATATAAATTTTTAAACGATTCATTCAACAAAGGAATAACAAAATATTTACATCAGTACAGAACAGTCAACTTATTTTAAATTTCTTCATCGAACACATAATTGTTAAGACAAAATATGTATGAATCAATCTCAGATACGTGTCAACAAAAGTAAAGATAAAAAGTTATTAATCTTTTCAGACTTATTGTATACATACATTATTTGCAAAGAAAGCTAATTTGCAAAAAAATCTAAAACTTTTTTTTACACATATAAGCATGATAAGTAAACTTACTAAAATACTCCCAACTCCAAGGAAAAATTAAGACGGGGAGTTCTTTAGCAAATGGCAAAATAAAAACATTAAGTACGTCAAACTAAAGGAGAAACCCCATATATATTCCTGACTAGGTACAGGCATTTCCTTATGCAGAAACTGGTGGATTGAACCTTTCTGTAAAGTTAGCAAAACCTATAGCTTGTAGGGCAGAAGTATAGAATTTCATTATATTGACAACAATGGGCGAGGAAAACAAACACAGGTTTAAAATGTGAAAAATTGGGATACAACAGTCAACAGTGTATTATACTGTAAATCAACATAATAACATGTAACTGTTTCAACAAAGAAAAACCAAAAGGCATATCACCACTCGACAGGCAAAGTACTCGAGCAGAACAAAGAAAATATAAAAAAAAATACGTGGTCGCAATTGAATCAACTCTCCAAAAGTGATCAAATGACACTGAATAAGTAATCTAAAGGTGAACTGTGCAGAAGAACCTTACTTTCTGTATAATTTCAAAATGTATAAATGGTTAATCTATTTTAATATTGTAAAATTGCACTATGTTGTAAGATGTATAGTATCAATGAGATGAAATATAACTATTTCCTGTCATGATTTCCTTGATAGAGGGTTTCTGCTTACAAGGAACCTATTTAACTAATATTTCCAAATGGTGAAGTTGACATCATCCATTCGTAAATTTTACTGACGCATTCACGAGTTGTTGACCGCTATGGAGTATCCGTTTCGTAACTACAATACCGTCACGAATAAGACTTATTACCGAGTTTGTACTATCAAGAGCTAAACGACGAGTGCCACGTGTAGAGCAGGATCTGCTTACCCTACCGGAGATCACCCCCAGTTTTTTGGTAGGGTTCGTATTGTTTAGTCTTTTGTTTTATATGCTGTGTTTTGTGTACTTTTATTTGTCAGATTGTTATTTTTTTGTTTGTCATGGTGTTGTCAGTTTATTTTCGACTTTTTAGTTTTAATGTTCTTCGGGTATCTTTCGCCTCTCTTTTATATTTACATGTTAAATGATTTGTGAAAGTAATCGTCATCAAACTGACAACTGAAATTAAGGTAAAATATATAAGCAGTATGATATACTTGTAGTAGGACATCCAAACACGTGTGCTGGCACAGATATAACGGTATTAATAGACAGAGCAATACGAACCCAACTTGCATCTAATAAAACGATAATAGGTCACTATATGTTCTTCCAAAACCGGCAAAACATATACTGCATAAACAACTATAGCAATAACATCACTTAAAAGAACGGAGAAAGGAAATATATCAAACAGTTTGATGACAACAAACCGTGATGGAACAGAGTTAAAGGTATAACTTTTGAAATATCATAAGTAGAGGAAACGGGAAATGTGTGAAAGATACAGCAATCAGACCAAAGAGCAAACAACCAAAGGCTACCGATGGGTTTTCAACGCAGCGTTACATTGTTGTGTGATTTCCCCCTCCCTTTTGTCAACAATGGGTTTTAATGAACAGAATATCAACTTTCATTCTGATTTCCTCAATTTTAAATGGTTTTCCTAAGAATGGTTTCAAGTAATATATTCAACAAATAAAAAAAGCATAATTAGTTATCAAAGGTATAAGGATTATAATTAAGTACGCCAGACGCGCGTTTCGTCTACATAGGACTCATCAGTGACGCTCATATCAAAATATTTATAAAGCAAAACAAGTACAAAGTTGAAGAGCATTGAGGATCTAAAATTCGAAATAAATTTGCCAAATACGGCTGAGGTAATATTTGCCTGGGATAAGCAGTTATCAAAGGTACCAGGATTATAATTTAGTACGCCAGACGCGCGTTTCGTCTACATAAGACTCATCAGTGACGCTCAAATCAAAACAGTTAAAAACCCAAACAAATACAAAAATGAAGAGCATTAAGGACCCAAAATTCCAAAAAGTTGTGCCAAATACGGCTAAGGTAATCTACTCCTGGGCGTAAAAAAATCCTTAGTTTTTGAAAAATTCAAAGTTGTGTAAACAGAAAATTTATAAAAATGACCATATAATTGATATTCATGTCAACACCGAAATATTGACTCTCGGGGACGTTTCCCAGTGGTGTAAATAGCTATCAATAAAGCATATCTTTATTATCATATTATCTCCTTCGTGAATAGTTTAATATTTCAAATTTAAAGCTGATACAACGGTTCGCTCTTTGTCATATTCTTTCCACTCGTATTTTATACTCCAAGGTAATAGTTAATGTCTCCTCCAGATTACTTATACTCCAAGGTAATAGTTAATGCCTCCTCCAGATTGAAACATACAGTTCATATTTCCTCTATAAACCTCTTGTACCGGCTGGTCAATTGTATTGTAGGTTACAATGAAATTAGTATATGCTCCAAATGTTTTTGTGGTATAACTAGTTAAGATAATGTATTCAAAGTTTGTTATGCCACCTTTTATTGTAGCTTTCTTGCTTGTCTTTATTACTGTTACGTTGTTGACCTTTGTAATATCAAAATCTGGAAAATATATATAATACAAAATATAATCATAACAACTCAGATTTATGTGTACATGTGCAGTGCAACGCATTTCTCAAATTATATATGTTTTATTAGATTAATAAAGTTATGAATGATTGATTGATTGTTGGTATTTAAACGTCATTATGAGCAAACATATCATGCATGTTTAGGACAAAGGCAAATTAACAATAAATTTAATAGGTAGGACCGGCATCGGTAGCCGAGTGGTCTAAATAGTAACTACTCTAATCACTACCCAGTCAACACTTAAGTTATGAGTTCGAACCCAATTCGTGGGGGGCACTCGCCTCTAGTCTTAATTCACTAGGGTTGTCAGTTTTCCTATCGAACGTCGATGGTTTTCTCCGGAAATCGCGGCTTCCGTTACCGATCGAAACTGGCCGGAATAAAGGAAGGAGGATTTGAGACTGCCACTGGGAAATCATAATACTTTATAGAGACAGAAATCCTGTCTTTCAACAAGCCACGTACGGACCCGTCAAAGAGTTGTAACAAGGGTCATTAACGTGCAAAGAGCTTAGCAATCTCTCTACAAGAGGCTATAATGTCCTCACTCTGATGACGTGGTTGTGTACTCGTAAATCCTACACAACCAAACGGACGTCCCCCTACACAGAAAGTGTTATCTACCTGTCGCGAGAAGGCCATATTTCTATATATAATCCCCAGTGTTCTTGGGGGTAGGTATTATAATAATAATTTTGACATGAACAAATGTTCAGCTTACGATTCACTGTTGTTTATATTTATTTGAACAATAAGAAATTTCGTGCAAATGTGAATGACGGTAACACTAGCAAAAAAGATATCTAAAAGTAAACAACCGATTTTCCGGCTTAAACACGGCAAATATCTGTATATTTTACAGACATATCAAAAGACACAAAAATCGAGATATGGAACAAAAAAAAATTGATTGGAAATATGGAATTCGTCAAGGAAACATCAATATAACCAAAGACCAGGTAACAGCCAACAATGGTTCTTCAACGCAGCGAAAATATCTCGATAAATTATTTGTATTTATAGCTCTTATCGTAAATTTTATTTTTTTCAGCACTTTTTGAAATTGGCCCTGATGAATAAAAAAGACAATTGGTCCTACCACTTTTACGTTTGTGGTGATCGGATTACAGCGACTATTTCTAGAAATAGCATTTACTTAAAATGTTGTTTTATGTGAGACTAGTCAGAATAATGTGTGGAAAAGTTAGATAGGATAGAATATTGAGAGTTACTTAGTAAACAATGTAGAGAACACTGTTATAATCGTTTCAGAAAAATATGTAATGAATAAACCCTTAAAACTACATCTGAATAAAAAAAGGACAAAATGATATCGATGCAACTGAACGGCAATAAAAATACTGATTAAAAATACAGCTCCTAGTCTTCAAATTTCAAAACATGTTGGTTGCAACTGTGTTATATCTCAATTCATATATAATTCGGCTAGTCATGTTATGAAAAGAAACTTGTCAACAACAACATTTCCATGCGAAGTATGTTAATTATTTCTTGTTGACATACAACGAGTCTTAATCCCTCAACTGGAACCACAACGTAACATACTTACTTAACCACAAACGAAGTTGTATTGCTGGGCTGCTCAATGCCCAACAAAATATCTTCTGAGTTACTGTGAAACTATTTACCTTAAGTGTCTGATGTGGATACTAAAAATTCAAAAAAAATCATTTAAAATCTCGACCTGTACTAATGCAATCAAATGGGAAGATTCCACTGCTGAAAGAGATTTTACACCTAGGTTATCACCTACCAAATACATGTAGTCAGCACCCCTGTGTTGACATGAAGTGTCATTGTTTTGGTCATGATTATCAATAAATTGTTTACAAATATGCTTTTTTCGAAAAAAAAATTCTACCTCAGGAATGGATTAACTTTGCTGTATTTTTTTCATATTTTGCATGTGAGTGTCAATATTGAGTCTCTTGTGGACAAACACGTGTTTGGCGTACAAAATCGTAATCCTGTTATCTTATATTGATTGTATTTATCGAGTACTAGTATTTGGCGCAAAAAAAGGTACTGATAATTCAATACCTGAATCAATCAATACTATGATGAGAAATAAATATAAAGATTAACAATGCGTCAATTAGATATTTACATATACATTCGAAAGAGTATAGTCCACAGAAATAGTGAAGGCATTAAATACAATGTTTTAGTGCAGCGTACTAAGAAGCCCCCGATTTAAATATTCCATTTCTATGTAGCAACATTTTAGCAGGTAGAGGGTTGGAGAGACTAAAACATGGGTTACAAGTGGTTAAGTTGAAGTTATCCGTGTGTACGCAATCACGAGTTGGCTAACCGTTATGAAATATCTATGTCACATATGAACACATTTTGTTCTAATTACCGTGACTACTATTCCGACCACTTTTCCTCAAATATATGGTGACATCGTTGATTTAAAATTATCACAGTATTTCATGTATTTGTACTCAGCATGAAAAAGATAACGGGGTGTCTCTAGGGGAGACGTATAAGTGTAACCTTCAATAGCACATGAGCTCAAATCTAGGGTTCATGTTGCTTAGCACGAAGATTCTAAATGGTGTTTTCAATGGATTTATTTAAGTAAAGGTAACGTGATCCATCGTACGCTGTACTTCAGAGCCCATATCGGTTATGCTTCATCATCGTAAAAGATTCACCAAACTCTAGATAAGATATATGGTTTAGACACCCAAAACAACAATTCTGCAGTTTAAATCCTTCCTTGTCTGTGAAATTAAAATTCGATTTGGATTTTGTAAAATCCAAACAAATATGTCCGTGTAACAACAGTAAACTTAAAACGGTTTATGTTTATATTTTAAATATATAAAATATACCGGTACATTTACTAATTACCTTATGATTCTACCAAAAACCACAACTCAAGTTTGTTTTTTTTATTCCGACGTAGTCGCTATAGTTTCGGTTTGTGCCCTTTGAACTTAAGGACGCTTAACTATGGCAACGCATGCTCGAAAATCCTTTCTGTGATTGGACAAAATGCTCTCATGGTGGATGATTTGGTTGTGTTTGAAAAAATGTCTCGTTAATTATATCGTGATCGAAAGCAAGTGAAAACTATAAATATTTGAACTAAATCTGACAAATATTTATATCTTTATAAAAATTATTGTTTCTCCAATATCTCTTTGCATCCATGACAGCTGTTTATTCGGGACAATTATATATTTTAATGTACACTATGATGTATGAACGTACGTGACTTTTAGATCGCACCTACACATGTGAGCTTTCCGCGGGGTTTTGGTGAATGTAAACAGAAAGATACGAGGACCGAGAATATTGAACACAAATAAAAGAAAATAGGTGTCATCACAATATTCTTATATATTATTGCCTTAATATAACCAGACTTATTATGATTGGAGATGGAGATTTAATTAAAGAGGTCCTGCATCATTAACTTCAACTCATTGTGCTTCTGCAGGTTATTGAAATGATTATATTTCAAGTTTAACATTTGCAATCAATTCAAATGATCAAATTACACCAACAATAAATATGACAGTCATAGTTATGCACTAAGAAAGATAACTTTACTACATTTCCAAGGTAAATAAAAGTTAATAAAACAATAATTCTACTTGTCTAAGTGTGTAATTTTAGATATCAAAATACAACGGATACATTTCAATTGCTGCATTTCATTTGTATTTCGATATTATTTCGACTAATTGTTTGTTTCTATAGAGTAAATCTATTGTTTGGGGGTTCGCGTTTCACAACTCTAATTTTTATTGTTCAAATGTTTTATAGCTGTTCTCTCGGTTTATTATCTCAACAGGAACATAACAACAGCAATAGGATAACTCTTATTTTGTTCTTTACCATAACAGTAATATAGTTGCCATGGTTAAATCATACACTAAAAATTTTCCTACTGGCATTAGCATATTATTGAGTATCTGATAGTTCCATACCACTACGTGTACTAATACTGAAACACAATCCAGATGCAACTTATAAAATTGAAATTATACTTCTAAATATTATATTGTTGTTCCACATAGATTCATAGTAATAAAGAATGTGAGGTAAAATAAAAATCAACACTAGTATGACTACGATTATAAGTTTCTTTTAAACATATAACCAAGAATCTGTAGAGAAAATATAACATGACTTCTTCAAAGATACTACACCTGTCATTTTAAATATCTTCACCTACACAAGTAACCTAGACTCTCAATACTTTTTATATTTTACCCTTTAGGAGTTACCTACATTTTGCTCTTGCGAGACTTATGCTAGGCTTGTTAATCGACAACATATATTTGTCGAGTTTGGTGGGTTAGTATGTCAACTATTCAAATTGTTAAAATTGTGCACCCAACATTTTGTCCAACAAAATGTTTGTACTCATATATGTCATGAAGTATCTTCTCGAAAACAAAAGAGGAAGCATCTTACCATATTATGTATATTCACGTTCATATTCTAGTATACCAATGTAGTAAAGTCACTCAATACCACTTATTTAGGTGTGAGATTATAATTTGTATACCCAGGCGAACTTAAAATAAAGTGTTTTGTTGGAACTAAAAGGTCTGCCAAATTGCAGGCTCCTAACTTTGGACAGGCAAATAAATACGGAATATGGCAAAGTCAAACATGTTAGGGAAGCTTAACACCACCCCTAACCTGGTACAGTTGTGTAACAGTACGTCATAAGAACAAAAGAAAACAATTTAAAAAAATCTTAACTGAACAGATTGATACAACATGTACAAATAGAACTAAATCTAACAAAAACACAGAGTGGACGTGACCGGTTGCTTGTACATCCCAACTACAGTAAGACGTTAAGTACATATCTGAGAGTACTCTGAGCAGTTACTGACAGCTAGCTTGAAGCCAATAATAAATAATTTACAAAAAAATCAAACATCTAAGACTGAACTATTTAACAGTACACATTTGAGATTCAATTAATTTAGTGTAGAGACTTCATAAACAGTCAGAGAAAAAAACCCATGACATTACACAATGCCAAAGGCAAGATACCGGATTCGAAATGTTGTAGATTCAAGAAATTGCATTTGTATATAACAGTAATATTCAGTTTTCCAATAAAAACAATACTCAAAGATCTTATTAGAGTATTGAATAAATTGGTAACCTTTTGAAATAAGCTTATCTAAAGGATCGATAAGATAATCAGGACCGTTTTTAAATTTCCGGGCACGTTAAAATAAGGATGTGATAACCCGTTTAAAATAAGTCTACTTGAAGGTTAAATCAAACCAAATCTTTATGTGGTAACGAAAAATTACAAATAATACATATGATTGCGTTCGTTTAAATCAAAAATTTAATCGCTAGCAGTCACGGCGATAGCGAAAGAGTTGTGAAACAAAAAAAAAGATAGCTATCAAGGAGACCAAGGAGTTGGTTACCATCACCATCGAAAAAAGGTATATTTACAATAGGGAATGAAAACTCGTCCCTTTCGTGGTAAATTTTAGTGCAAGGTTTTCTGTGTGAAATTGAAATATCTAAATCTAGGAAAGGACAGTTATTTAGTTCACATTATATGGATTTTTTTAACAAAACTTGACTCCATATCCCAAAACTGTTGACAGATACTGTACAACAGTTGACCGATTGTGTCCTCTTTCTCATTTTTATATTATGATTGACTTAATGACTAGTGATGCATGCATATCAATTTACGGTTGCCCTCCTACCCACCCGATCATAGTCCTTTTAAAATTGAAGCTATACATTTTTTAACGATTTTTTTTATAATTGATTAATTAGACTTTAAGCGAATATCAGGTTTAAAATGTCACTCTTTGTTATTCATAAACGACCTGAAGATCAAATTCAGTTGAAGAATCAATTTCATAACAGCGTGGACAACCGCCTTACTTATGTCTTGTTATAAGACTGAATAATTAATTTACATTTTCTACCTAAGGCATAGACTACCTTAGCTGTATTTGGCAAAACTTTTAGGAATTTTGGTCCTCTATGCTCTTCAACTTCGTACTTTATTTGGCCTTTTTAACTTTTTTGGATTCAAGCGTCACTGATGAGTCTTTTGTAGACGAAACGCGAAACGCGCGTCTGGCGTATACTAAATTTAGTCCTGGTATCTATGATGAGTTTATATAAAAGAGAAAAAGCAAGTTTAGGTGTTCAAAATTCAAATCAACACACACGGTCTTCTACTAGTTAATCATATCATTTGATTTAGGCGTTTAGAACGTTTGGTCGCCCCACAGTTTAAATGTCCATAGCACGTACGATATGCAAAAGAACGTTTATTTTATCTGACACAGTCAATTGATAAACTGGGCGCGCTAAGAAATAATATTGTTCACGCTGTTATGAAACTGATATTATTTATTAACTGATTAAAGAACGAAGTTTTAATGTCGGTTACTGAAACGAAAATATAGTTCAAAGACAAATGAAATTAATCGATTGATACTGTAGTTTATGTTGAAAGTTTCTTAATGAAGATCTTCAACCGAGACTATTTCTGATATGTAATTATAGGTAAGACAATACTTGGTCATGTTTTATACATCCCTTCGTAAATTTTACGGACGCCATCACGAGTTGGTTGATCGTTATGGAATTACGGTTTCACAAATGATATCGGATATGTGCCTAACGTCGTAACTACAATCTCCTTCACTTTCATGTGACCTACCGAGTTAGACTATTTACCAGATTGATTATCACATGAGCCACATGACGGGTGTCACATGTGGAGCAGGATCTGCTTACCCTTCCTGAGATCATCCCTAGTTTTTGGTTGGTTTCGTGTTGTTTATTCTTCATTTTCCTATGTTGTGTCATGTGTGCTATTGTTTGTCTGTTTGTCTTTTTTCATTTTAAGCTACGACGTTGTCAGTTTAATTTAGATTTATCAGTTTGACTGTCCCTTTGGTATCTTTCGTCCCTCTTTTATGTAGATTTAAGACTTAGGCGAAGCCGAGTGCTTAAATCTTCATAAATCATGACCAAGTATTGTCTGACCAATTTAGAACATATTCAAACTTTCGAGTGACCTTACAAACTTATCCTTTCCCATTGTAATATTCAAACCTAAATTAGAGTTCACTTTTATAATTAACTAAATGTAAAATAGTTATGAAAAGTACCAGGATTATAATTTAGTACGCCAGACACAGGTTATCATCATTTCAATGGATGGAATTGTAATTTGATAAAAAAAAACACAAAAAAAACGCACTTTTCGTCTACACCAGTGACACTCAGATCAAAATAGTTAGAAAGGCAGAGAAGTATAAAGTTAAAGAGCATTGATGACCAAAAAATTGTGTCAAATACGACTTCGGTAATCCATGTCTGGGATAAGAATATCCTTAGTATTTCGAATAATTCATACTTTTGTAAACAGTAAATTTATATATAAAAACGCCATATAGTTGATATTCATGTCAACACCGGAGTGCTGACAACTGGGCTGGTGATACCCTTGTGGACAAAAAAAGTCAATTAGCAGTCGCATCATAGAAAGTGGTGAGATACACCATATAACATGTATAACAGTATCAACTCAGTCCCAACACCAGATGGGCATTTCGACAATAAATATATCCTCAGAAACCCTGGTGTAAAAAAAATTCAGAAATATAGATACTTCTTTCGATTTTATCAAATAAGTTGACAACTTGAAAAATATACTGGCAAATCGAAAAGGTTAGAATATATAAACACCATGAAGGCATACGTTGAAGGCAATAAAAGCTTCCATCTAAAATGGATAATAAACGACAGGAAATGAAAAATCATCGGTTTTATTATATTTTTTTCTTCCCGTTAAAGATATAGGATACTAAAGACTCATCAGTGACGCTCAAATTAGAAAATGTTTAAAAGGCCAAATAAAGTAGGAAGTTTGGAGCATTGAGAACCAAAATGTCCTAAAAGTTTTACTAAATACAGCTAAGGTAATCATTCCTGAGGTAGAAAATCTTTAGTTTATCGAAATTTCAAAGTTTTGTTTATAACAGTTAATTTATAATTTATTATGATGATATTAATGATAACTCAAGTCAACACAGAAGTGATGACTACTAGGCCGGTAACACATTATAACACGTTATTTTAACATAACATTTTCTTTAGGTGTGTAACCAGACTTTGCAAAACCACTCGAGATCAGATATCATTGAAATAAATTGCTGTCCGATCCACTACAATCGGTACCAACAAAAAGAAATGATTACACAGTATATAGTAATCCCAGTATGGTAGATTCAATATATATGTAAAATTGCGGTTATTTAAAATTTCGTAATTTTCTCTTTTTTTCCTTATAATTTTATATGAATTTAAGAAAACCTCTTTTAGTTTGCCAGGATGAATAGGGACATGAAATAACGTACCCTGGTATTGTCTTACCATAATTTATCTTAACATCTACTTCAAGTGTTAGTTTTAAATATATGTGCTCCTTGTAAATGATTAATCATTTTTAAACAAGTACCTGTTATTTCCGCTTCTAAAGCTTCCCATTTCAAATCTCCCTGACAATCAATGAAAGATGTGCTGTATCGCACATGGCCTCCTGTCTCCAGCGCAGTTTTAATATCTTCCAAATATACAACTTTTATTGGTTTTATATCAGTTGCATAAAACTTCAGTTGGGCTACCCTACAAAAATAGATGTGAAAATACCAAAGATATATTCAAACTCATTAGAAACGGGAAAACCAGCAGGTATACAGTACAAAACAACAACAAAGAAAACACAGGACTGAGCAACACGAACCCAATCAATTCTCAGGTACTCATGTACGTGTGAACTCATTTGTAAGTCCCTTTCGAGAATTAGGACAGTATGGTTGTTACGACAAATAGAGTAAAGTCGTCGTCATCTGTGAAATACTTATTTAATAATCATAATATTGGTCAACAAACTCGTGATGGCGCACGTTATACTTTATAAACAATGACTGACGCTTATAGCTACACTCAATCAAGGAAACCATTACAGGAAAAGCAAGATCTGGCATAATGTATCAACAGGAATATATAAATGTATATACTACATATGCATAAGCTGCTAATATGTTGCTACAAAGAAATAAAATTTTATTATAAGAAAGCTGAAATCATCTCGTTTAGTATGTCGTGTAGATTTGTTCTCAGCCAACCATCATTATTAAAGTTAAAAAAATGTGGTATGACTGCCAAAAGCAATATCTCTTCACCAGTGACCTAATAAATTAATGTTACTGTAAGGCACCATACAGCAAAACTCATTTGTATAGTAAGCTTTTCAAGGCCCCGAAATTACATATGTAAAACAACTCAAATAAGAAAGCCAACGGCTTAGTGTATGTACAAAACAATAAATCAAAACCAAATATGATATACAACATAAATTGACAAACACTGAACTGCAGGTTCCCAACTTAAGGCTGGCACTTACATAATGTGGCGAGGTTTTACATAATTGCTGGTGCCAAATATTTCCTCTAGCCTGTTCCTGTGTTGGAACTATAAAATTCAGTTGAAAAGGGTTTTACTTATCAGATAGATGAGGAACGCAAAATTATATAATAAATTCTCGCTTTTTATATTCTTCTGCAAAGCAAACTTGCAGAGGGCAAAAATGTATACCTACTTCTTTCCTATATCATTTCCAAAAAAACAAGTGAAGTTCCAGGATTCTAAAACATGACCAAAGCTTCTATCTGTGACTGAAATATTCCAGTGAGCTATATCGTTTCTATCAATCACAGCTTGTCGTAGAATTATTTCTCGTCCTAGAAAACACATAGAAACTGAGGGGAATGCATGATCTACAAGAGGAGCGAAACAGAGTAAAAGCATACTGTTTTATTTTGTTTTTATTCGTGGCTTTTTTTTTATAAATTGTTCCTGTTGAACAAATCATTAAACATACATAATACTATAAATTAGTTGAATATGTGAATATACAAGAGAACAAGCTTTATGGCGTTAAAGATTAATGATAAATAAATCATTGGTATGTATTATTAGAAGCTGACAGACAGGAAATACTCCAATATAATATTTTATTTGATTTTAAATACAACAGCTATTACTGCAAATACTATCAGTGACAATTTTAAAATAATGCATTCAAAAACAAGCAAAATTATGTATACAAGTCTAAATCCCATGGTTGTTGCATCAAAATGTATTAATAAGAATGCTTCATTTTATTATAGTTCTTTATGGTTGTAAAACCGATGTGGTCATGCTCGTGCGCTTACGCCATTTATAGAAAATGTACTTTAATCAACGAATTTACACACAAATGAATTACAAAAATAAGAATTTTATAAGATCAAGCGATATTACAAATCCCCATATAAGACTTAAAATTAATATTGTAATCACGTAAGAGTGCAAGCACGTCAAAGATGTCTATTTTCTAAAGTAACCGGTTTTTGCTATGTTCCTGTTACTCAGTGGTTAGTTTCTGTTGTAGTGTTTTATGAACCCATATTTGTCTTATCGTCTTTCAGATTTTGTTGCGTGTGGGTGTTTTTTTTTTTTTTTCAATTATCCCTTCGGTTTCTCAGTTCTAGCTTTTTCTTATTATGTACAAAATAACGATAATTAACTTAACCGTTTAAATGATTTCATCACTAATACCTTGTGAAATGTGTTTCTGAGAGGAGAACTGGGTAGCCCATATACCATTATAGCTAAACTGGAAGTAGAGATCAACTCTATCTCCAAACGGAACATGAAATTGCTTTTGAATCAATGACGTGTTACAATCTGGTGACTTCATGTAGTAAGAAACACGATAACCAGCCTGTAGATGTTTCATAACATCCTCGTAACCAAATAATTCTTTCTGTAAACTAAACAATACTGACAATAAAATATTTAGTTTCAATAGTTTTCAAATAATTCTAACAAATTACGTGTAAATAAAAATCTCATTTGGTTTTGCCTACAAATATTTTTCTTCTTAATTTTTTTTATCGAATTTGCAAATGAAACAATAAAAACGAGTATTTATTTTCTTCATGAAAATCCAAAAAGGGCTCTTAATTCGAATGGGCATTAAAGTCGTATCGCATATTTTTAGAAGAAAGAATATTGTTTATTTACGTTTAAGATAACTTCACCTTGTAAAAACAAATATTCAGAAGAGATTCTATTGTGTAATTGAAGAAAAAATGAAAATAATGCAGTTCTTTTGAATTTTCGTTTGCTGATTTGTTAGGCTAATTCTGGGTCGTTAAACATATAATTAAAGAAAAACGCCTTTTATGTTAGAATACTTACGTTGCCCGTTGATGAATTTGTTGTTGAAATCCATTAGAAATAGTGAGAGCTAAAAAGAACCATTTTGTTTTAGATGGATACAATCTCTTGTAGATTAACTTTCAAATCGAAATTATGAAATTTATAAACATCCAGAATATGAAAGGAATTCTTTCTATACAATGATTGAAAAAAAACGTAACATTGAAATATAAAATCAAAAAATTTTAAAAATCGATAGGCTAAGAGGTACGCATATACCAGATATAGAAAAAAAATAGAGAAATTTAATATTAAAAAGTTATAAATAAAAAAAATACAAAACATCTTCACTTTTTTCAAGTATTCATTGAAACATTAAAATTTATCGACAATGCGAGGGTTCAGTGTACAGCCTGTTGCGGGTGTTAATAACCCCAATATCAAATCATGTAAATAAAGCTAAGAACAATGAGCACATGACAAACAGAAATATCATTACATAGTGCATCTACATACAAAGTCTGAAGCAGCAATTTTTTTCTACCTTCTTCAATATTAAACTTTAAATTAATAAATAAACTTATCATAGATACCAGGACAAAATTTAGTATATACGCCAGACGCGCGTTTCGTCTTCAAAACACTGATCATCAGTGACGCTCGAATCCAAAAAAGTTAAAAAGGCCAAATAAAGTACAAAGTCAAAGAGCATTTACAACCAAAATTCCTAAAAGTTTTGCCAAATACACCTAAGGTAATCTCTGCCTGAGGTTTAAAAGCTTTAGTATTTCAAAAAATTCAAAAATTTGTTAACAGTAAATTTATAAAAATAAACATATCAATGACAATTCATGTCAGCACAAAAAGTGCTGACTACTGGGCTTGTTATACCCTCGGGGAAATAAATCTCTTCCAGCAGTGGCATCGACCCAGTGGTTGTAAATAAACTTATCATAGATACCAGGACTAAATTTAGTATATAAGCCAGACTCGCGTTTTGTCTACAAAAGACAAAATAACGCTGCCGTCGCCGCCGCCGAGCACCATCCATATATCTCACTTAAACAAAAATATTATTGACTCAATGTTACTAAAGAATAGTAACATCGAGCTAATATTATTTTTAAACTTTTTTATATGTAATATATAAATTTAGGACTCAGCCAATACGTTGTACCTCGTCAACAGCACATAATTGATAAGCGTCAACATAGGGTCAATTTTGATTCACAAAATGTCTAAAATCGAAATGGTAGTCAAAACATTTGCATATCAATGTTTTAACCAAATTTTTACAAAACTCAGTAATAACCTAACATTTACATCTTTTAACATGTATATTTTCGTGAATGTATATATTGTATCACAGGTACATACCTGTTATGAAAAAAGCTCCTAAAATTATAACCATCATACAAGTTAACATGAATTTCAAATGTAAATATTATCAAGTATACACTACGTTATAAAAGCCTATTGAAAAAAATTATCTTGTAATGCTTAATGATCATTATGATACGTTATTGAAATCCAATGATATTTCACTGAGTTCTTCATTTTTATCGTATTTGATTTACAGATTGCTGTTAAAGGAACACTTGAATATTGTCTAAAGGACATATGTCATTTCAATATACGAGTTATAGCGTATTGACTGAGAATTGAACTCCATCCACCTATAGGAATGACTAAGTAGTTTATCGTAATGTGTGTATCCGGCAATCAGTCTCAAAAGTACTGCTTTTCGACGATGTCCCCCTTATTACGATAGAACGTAATTCTCAAAAATACTGTTAACGTCACATAACAAAAAGAAACAACACATACAGACACAAACTAACAAAACAAAACAAAACAAACAGTTTAAATTAAAGTCGAAGATCTGAGCTTTCATATTTAATAGCAGGAGACAATACATATCTACATACAGCATGGTGGAATAATTGCATTTGCAACAGAGAAACGTTCAGTAGACCTTGTTCTTTTTTTCAAGCTGGTACAAATACTTTTAACATTTTCCTATCGCGTACGTGCATGTCATATTATTTAGATAATGAATTTTCATTGGTATTTTTAAATGTAGTATAATAACCTTATCTCTAATTATAATACATCAAGTGAATGTGTATTTGATAAGAATATTTATCTTTAACTATTATTATATGATAATGTGAGCACTATTAATACAATAGTGAATAGAAATACACTAAGTCAAAATTTTAACACCACAAGTTAGTATCTTTCAGAATATTTTGTTGATGCTACAAATTTAAAATATCAGTGTCCAATCTGAATAGGTTTAACAAAAATAATGCGTATTTTTTTGTTATTCGATTTTGATTGTTAAAATCGACATTTTTTTTTTAATTTTGTGCAATTTTCCTGCCTCAGTGATTTGACAGAATGTAATGACTGTTATACAGAGGCTGCTTAGTAGATTCCTCCCTCTAATCAAAGACCAGTCAAACAATCAGACCTAATTGTGAGGCATCGTAGGGACTCTATGCTGTGTGCTAGAAAATATTAATAAAGGTTTATTGTGATGCATCGTAGGGAAAAAATGATGTGGGTTAGAAACTACCACTAAAGGTTTATTGTGGGGCATATTATGAAAACATTACAGTGGGGCAGAAGCTATTACTAAAGCTTTAGTGTGAGGCATAGCGAGGAACCACCGTTGTGGGCTAGAAGCTATTTTTTTAGCTTTAGTGTGAGGCATAGTAGGGAACCAATGCTGTGGGCTAGAAACTATTGAGGCAACGTAGGGAACCATTGCAGTGGACTAGAAACTGTTTCTAAAGCTTTATGGTGGGACAAAGTGTGAAGCCAATACAGTGGGGTAGAAAAAAGAGGGGCGAAAGATACCAGAGAGACAGTCAAACTCATAAATAGAAAATAAACTGACAACGCCATGGCTAAAAATGAAAAAAGACAAACAGAAAAACAATAGTACACGTGACACAACATAGAAAACTAAAGAATAAGCAACACGAACACCACCTAAACTAGGGGTGATATCAGGTGCTTCGGAAGGGTAAGATCCTGCTCCACATGTGACACCCGTTGTGTTGTTTATGTAATAACACATCCGATAAATAGTCTTATTCGGTAGGTCACATTCATGAAAGTGAAAGGGGTGTAGGTACGACGTAAGGAACATATTCGATATCATTTGTGAAACAGTTATTCCATAACGGTCAACCAACTCGTGATGGTGTCTGTTACAAAGGAATGATTTCAACTTCATCCTTTTAAACTCTTGGTTTAAAAGGTTCCTTGTGAGAAGCAACCCTTTATAAAAAAAATCATGATAGGAAATGCAAGCATGGAAATATGGATTTATTCCCCGTATACAGGTGCTTCTAGAATGTTGCTACTTAGAAATGGAAAGTTCATAATTGGAAAGCTGAAATCACCTCTTTTATCGTAAAGTTTTGTTTTCAACCGTTCCTCTGTTTCAATTTCTAGATATAAGTCAAGATATGAGGCCGACTTAACTGTATCTGTAGTATCTTTTATCTCTAGTTCAATGTGATAGATGCGTTCCCCATAGTCAACAAATTTTGAATTATTAAGTGAAAGAACATCATCTCTATAGCGGAAAGTAAAGTTATAGGATATCGCTAACTTCTTATCTTTCTTCCTAAGAAGATCCTGTGTGAAGTCAGCCTTATAATGATAAAGAAACAAGTCGGCAGCTATTACTTAAGCTGATGATGTGGGCTAGAAGCTATGGCTAAAGCTTTAGTGGGAGGCATAGAAGGGAACCAATCCTATGGGCTAGAAACTATCACCTAACTAAAATTAAAGCTTTATTGTGAGGCATAGAATGCAACCAATGATGTGGGCTAGAACCTATCAGCAAAGAGTTATTGTGATACACTGTTGGAAACCAATGCGATGGGCTAGAAACTATCATTTAAGCTTTATCGTTGGGCATCGTAGGGAAGCAATGTAGTGGACAAGAAAGTATCGATAAAGCTTTTTTCGCCATAGGATAAGAATCCATTGGTCAGAGTAGAGTCGATTGTGATTCAAACCGATTGGCGAAAGAATTCGTGTTTGTAGTGAAAAAAAGTGGTACATTTAGTAAAAAATGATGTTCTTAAACAACTCTGTTTGGAGGTTGTGGTTGAATCATGTGACTGTAAAGTATTTCTTCCAATTCTTTACGGTAATCTGAATTGTCAACGGTGAGAAGTACCATTCTATTCACACAGTATTACCATGTTTAGAACTACTGTATTGTTAAATGTGTTACCTTGAAGATTATAAACATTAGTGTTTTGAATGCTTAATATTTTATAAACAGAAAATTTAAAGAAAATAAAAATATCAATGATCTTTCATGTCAACACAAATAACTGAACACATAAGACATAAGACATAAGACATAAGACATAAGACATGAGACATGAGACATAAGACATAAGACATGAGACATGAGACATAAGACATAAGACATAAGACAAAAGACAAATACATAAGACTTAAGACATAAGACATAAGATATGAAACATAAGACAAAAGACAAAAGACATAAGACATAAGACATGAGACATGAGACATGAGACATAAGACGTAAGACATAAGACATGAGACATGAGACATAAGACATAAGACATAAGACATAAGACAAAAGACAAAAGACATAAGACTTAAGACATAAGACATAAGACATAAGACATGAAACATAAGACAAAAGACATAAGACATAAGACATAAGACATAAGACAAAAGACAAAAGACATAAGACATAAGACATAAGACATGAGACATGAGACATGAGACATGAGACATGAGACATGAGACATGAGACATAAGACATAAGACATGATACATGAGACTAGACATAAGACATAAGACAAAAGACATGAGACATAAGACATAAGACATAAGACATAAGACATGAGACATAAGACATAAGACATAAAACATGAGACATAAGACATGAGACATGAGACATAAGACATAAGACATAAGACATAAGACATGAAACATAAGACATAAGACATAAGACAAAAGACAAAAGACATAAGACTTAAGACATAAGACATAAGACATGAGACATGAGACATAAGACATAAGACATAAGACATGAGACATGAGACATAAGACATGAGACATAAGACATAAGACATAAGACATAAAACATGAGACATAAGACATGAGACATGAGACATAAGACATAAGACATAAGACATGAAACATAAGACATAAGACATAAGACAAAAGACAAAAGACATAAGACTTAAGACATAAGACATAAGACATGAGACATGAGACATAAGACATAAGACATAAGACATGAGACATGAGACATAAGACATAAGACATAAGACAAAAGACAAAAGACATAAGACTTAAGACATAAGACATAAGACATGAGACATGAGACATAAGACATGAGACATGAGACATGAGACATGAGACATAAGACATAAGACATAAGACATGAGACATGAGACATAAGACAAAAGACATGAGACATAAGACATAACACATAACACATAACACATAACACATAACGCATAACACATACCATGGGGTGTGTTAGTACAACAGTTATTTAACAAACAAGACAAGTGTGACCATATTAACATTAGAACAATGGTAAACAAAGATGAACCCGGAACTCACCAAGATCTGTTCAAAATTGAGTTGTCTATCTTAGGCTACGTACTCTCACAGCTTTTTTTTATGCACATGATTTATTTCTTTACACCATGATGCCATTTAAATATCAAGCCACTTTGACATTTGATTTTCTTAACAACTTTTTGATCATTATTGATTTTCTTAACAACTATTTGATCATTATTGATACCTATTAGATAAGTTCAAGAAAATTTCATATTTAAGATAAGTCTTTTCTTATTCAAAGAAGAAGAATCTCAATACTGAATTGTGATTTTCTGTCTTATATATTCGTTATGAATAAAGGCAACAGTAGTATGCCTCTGTTCGAGAGTCATAAATCGATTTAGAGAAAACAAATCCGGGTCAGAAACCAAAACCGAGGGAAACACATCAACCAGACATGTTAATAGTCATCAAAGGTACCAGACATGTAAATAGTCATCAAAGGTACCAGACATGTAAATAGTCATCAAAGGTACCAGACATGAAAATAGTCATCAAAGGTACCAGACATGTAAATAATCATCAAAGGTACAAGACATGTAAATAGTCATCAAAGGTACCAGACTAATTATTTAATACACCAGAAGCGCGTTTCATCAACATAAGATTCATCGGTGACACTCAGATCAAAATATTTAAAAAGCCAAACATGTATAAAGTTGAAGAGCATTGATTAACTCAAAATTTCAAAATATTGTGCCAAATACGACGAAGTTTATCTATACCCGGGATAAGAAAATCCTTACTATTTAGAATAATTCATGCATTTGCAAACAGTAAATTTACATTTAGAAAAAAATTGACCATTTAGTGGTTTAACCATTTTTACAAAGAATGAGAACATATATAAAGTGTGATCTAAATTGGGTGCATGACATTCCACATTAATAACCTGGATAAAGGGATTGTTTAAACCTGTATAGTCTTCAAAGGACATCGCATTGAAGTATACATGATAGAATGAGATATTCATACTGCGGATTGAAGTGTATACAAGAGAGGATGAGATTTTCATACTGTGGATTGAAGTGTATACAAGAGAGAATGAGATATTCGTACTGTGGATTGAAGTGTATACAAGAGAGAATGAGATATTCATACTGTGGATTGAAATGTACAAGAGAGAATGAGATATTCATAATGTGGATTGAAGTGTATACAAGAGGGAATAAGATATTCATACTGTGGATTGAAATGTATACAAGAGAGAATGAGATATCCATACTGTGGATTCAAGTGTATACAAGAGAGAATGAGATATTCATACTGTGGATTGAAGTGTATACAAGAGAGAATTAGATATTCATACTGTGGATTGAAGTATACAAGAGAGAATGAGATATTCATACTGTGGATTGAAGTGTATACAAGAGAGAATGAGATATCCATACTGTGGATTCAAGTGTATACAAGAGAGAATGAGATATTCATACTGCGGATTGAAGTGTATACAAGAGAGGATGAGATATTCATACTGTTGATTGAAGTATACAAAGGAGAATGAGATATTCATAATGTGGATTGAAGTGTATACAAGAAAAAATGAGATATTCACACTGTGAATTGAAGTATACAAGAGAGAATGAGATATTCATACTGTGGATTGAAGTTTATACAAGAGAGAATGAGATATCCATACTGTGGATTGAAGTGTATACAAGAGAAAATGAGATATTCATACTGTGGATTGAAGTATACAAGAGAGAATGAGATATCCATACTGTGGATTGAAGTATTTACAAGAGAGAATGAGATATTCAGACTGTGGACAAGTCAATGATTGTATTATTTATTTTATTTTATTTATTTATTTTTTGTTTTGTTTTGTTCGTTTTTTTGTTTTGTTTTTTTGTTTTGTTCTGGGTTTTTTTTTTTGGAAGGAGGGGTGTATTTTGTATAGGGAGGGGATGTTAAAATCAGCACTGACACTGACAGGTCAAAATGAATTAACATGTATTGTATTCTTCTTTATAGAAAAAATGCATATAAATATTGTATGAGATGAAGAAATACAAAATAAAGAATTATATAAAAAAAAACATGACGAAGAGGAAGGAACTGTTGCACCCTATGTCTTCATTCTTGTTTGTTTTGTTGGATTAGTTTTTTGGTCGTTGTTATCTTGGGGGGTCGTATGGCCAGATGTCTGTGTAGTGTTTTGATGAGGATTTTCTCCTTTTCTTTCGGACATTTAAGTCTTATTTGACTTATTATTGCATTCTTGCATCTTCTTTCCTTTTACAAAACATAACACAGAACTTATCATATGATTTGAAATGAACAGTTGATCGTGTGGGTTTTTTTTTAATTTAAGATACACCCATTTTAGAAAGAGACAATTATATACAGTTCACTGAAGAACATCAGTGCATTTTTATAGCTGACAATAAGGAATGGTAAGTCCATTGTAAGAGGCCGTACGATGACCTTTAGTTGTTAAGTTCTCTGTAGTTTGGTCTCTTGAGGAGTGTTGTCTCATTGGCAATTATACCACATCTTCTTATTTTCAAAAATATCCTTTAATAGTAATTGTTTATCCATTCCTTCAAAGTCTTGCCTTAAGCTAAGGGATATTATGTAAATAATGAAGTAGAAAAACTTAATAATTACACAACACTAAATTATATGTTAGAAATAATAAAACATGGTCCTATAATTGACATCAATAATGATTATATTTATTAATTACATTGAGAGGGGAATCCTGACAATGCTCCGTTGCTTGCGTCTGTCTGAACTCTTTGTGGAAATATTTTTGTTAATGTTTTATTAAGTTTGGTCGGCTTTGTCTACATCAGTTTTTGTTGCTTCAATGCCAGGGAATGACACAAAATGAAGTTTGAAGGCTTCGGCAAAGATATTTACCACGTTAAAATGTCCATGGCTTCATTTCAGCCTCCTTACTTGTTGTATACCAATGAATTTAATATATGATATTGTATATTCAATTTGATTTTTGTCTGCCTTGAATCTTTTTCCATTGCTTTTAGTTATTCTGTTTAGGAATTGTCTATTTTTTAAACATTATGATCTGCAAATAAGGAAGTTGATTGAGTGGCATTTATTTTGTTTGTTATTCTGTAGTTGAGAAAAAGGCGAAAAGATTGAAAAATTTCGTAAACTTTCAATATTGTATATTTTTTTCGATAAAATAAATTAATGTCTATTGAATTTGATGTTACTTTTTTGTTCAGCAATCAAACCGGTCATTAGAGTTACGGCGAAAACGAACATCTTCATGTAAACGTCTCCTTGTGCATGAGGTGAAAACATTTGCCATCTCTAAACTTTATATATTCTTCGTTCATCAATATAAATATCGAAGACAGGTTGAAAGGTTTATAAATATTTACCACATACAATTACTAAAAATCTGTTCAGAGCCAATAACATCTAACAAATAAATCTTGTTCTTTCAAACTAAAGTATTTATCAGTGCACAACCAACAGGTTTAGTCATAAACAGTCAGAAAAACGCCGTGACCATGAAAAGCTTAGAAACATACACAATGAAAAGTTCTCAAAAATTCGTTGTACGATGGTTTTGACCATCTAAATTTTAGAAATAATAGTTAGGACATGCATTTTTTCTTAAATGGCAATCATGGAAAAAAAAATTGAAAACTCTGCGAAATTTTCTATATGCACAAAAAAAATCCAGTTCTTTAAAAAATGATATACAAGGCGTCTTTTTCTATCATATACCAAACAAACGTTGACAAATTAATGTATAGCTTAAGGTTATTCCTGAAATGGAATGGTCGGAGCTTAAGTCAGATGTCTACGGAAGCCGGTGAGTGTCAGGGGGAAGTTTTATTTTTAAGTCTTTATAACGCCTTAGCTAACTTGTTATAACGACTTAACATATCTATCTCAGTATAACAACTTAGCCAACTTGTTTAAACGACTTGACTAACTCGTTTTAACAAATGAGCTTACACGTTAAAACGACTAAGCTAACTCGTTTAAAGGACTAGATAACTTGTTTAAACGACAAAGCTAACTCGTTTAAATGACTTAGCTAACATGTTGAAACAACTTAGCTAACACGTTTAAACAAAATAGATAACTTGTTACACCGAGTAAGATTATATAAGTCGTTAAAACAAGTTAGCTAAGTTGTTAAACAAGTTCGATCAGTCGTTTAAACGAGGAATCTAAGTTGAGATAGTTTAGTTGTTTAAACGAGTTAGCTAAGTAGTTCTAGCGAGTTAGCTAAGTCGTTAAACGAGTTTGATGTGCTAAGTCGTTATAACAAGTAAGCTAAGTTGTTATAACGACTAAAAATCTTTTTAAACTCCAACCTGACACTGACCGGCTTTCTGTAGATTTCCTTAGCAAAACTGAGTTAGGGAAGTATAAAGACAACTGTCATGAACGCAGCAATTTCTTCCAATCAATTTTCTTTGTTTTTATACTTATCGTATAATTACACCAATGCTGAAAAATAATATACTTTTGCAGTCAGGTCTACGGAATGAAATGACGTATCTAAATGTTCTAATATTAAAACCATCGTAAACTTCTTTTATGTTATCCAAAATAAATTAAATCTGATATATTCGACGCAAATGTTATTTTTTTTTATTGCTTCTTCTACAGAATATCTCCAAAAGAGGACCACAACCATTGTTTTACTCTTTATTCATTTTTTTATTTGTGTTTTTTAGTTAGTTAATTTTGGGAGAATATAGAGAACAGTCGTGCTTTGGACATATTTAATTTTCATGTGAAAGCCATTTTAATTTTCCTGAATTTCTAATCAAATTATTATATTCAATAGTAAGACTTTGTCAATTTTGGCGTAGTTTGTTTTTGGAACATGGCCTGTCGATCTTGCTTCTTTTACAGTTTACGATCTCGTTTTTATTTGTAGAACATTTGTAACCATTTTGAAGGTATGCTTTATATTGATAAAGGATTTTATCTGTAGATTGTTTTTTATTATTTCTTAATCAGAGTGCATGGATTATTTCAATATCACACAATGGGGCATAGTAAGTATATAACAAACACACAATTATTATGCATATCAAACAATATTCTTCGTGGTTTTTTTTTATCTAATTTCTGTGTCCATTCACTGTGACGCGGTATACTAAAGTCTTTGAATGTTTTATCGTAGATCAGCAGCACCTTTAATCTTTCTCAAGATAAAGTGCTTCTTCACTCAGTTATAAATGGATGAAAATGTAGGTTTTCTTTAACTAACTTTATTTTGATAAGCTTCGAAAGCAACACTATAATATCTTTCTGAACATTATCAAAAGTCCCTAATATTGTGATTTTAAAATGTCTTAAACATTTTTAACTTTGTTGGCTTATGATATGCTGCAAAAATAGCAAAGCTTTGTTTTTTGCACAAAATATCAAATTACCTCAGACGCTCTTGAAGATCAATGTAGCACTCTTGGGATTTCTTCTATTCAAATTTGGAAACAAATTACAGGTTACAAAAAAAAACAAAATGAAGAAAAATAAGGAAAATTAATTGATTGTTTACTTAACGTCCAATGGAGAACCATTTGGATGTTGATGAACAACAGACATCTATTAGGTACTTCAAAATGTGTACACTTTGTTAGAGAGTCTGGGTAGTGTGGTTATTTATTCAGTCATATACTAAATAAACATGCTTCCAGTGTTGATATTGCATTAATGTTTCTTCATTTGTCGTTTCGTGAATAATTAAAATTATTACGTATTTTGTCAATAAATGCTTATTAATATATTAGCTATTACATGATAAACTGCTCTTATAGAAAATCTGAAATTTTAGTATTCTGTTGTAGAAAAACAATCTATAAAATTACGTGTTGCCTCTGTCATTTCAGATTAAATAGTATAATTAAATCTCAATCATGGCTTGTCATACCATTTATATACTTAACGGTCATTTAATTGGTCTTTTCATCTGAGAAATAACGGAACTTTTTAATATATGTCATCCATCAGAAAGCTTCCGGTACAAAACCATGGATTTTTAATTCTATCACTCCATTATTTATAGTTTCATGAGAGAAATAACTGGTCACTTGCTTTCATTGTGTATAGATTTAAAGAAGAACAAAACAAACCAAAACACCGTTCAATTCATATTTACAAGTATAAAAATATATGCTATTCATATTTTGATTCTGAAAGTAAAACATTAAACCCAAAACTAAGCATTATCATCATCATTATTAAACTCGACATAGATGTCAGCATTGAAATTGTGTACGCCAGACCCGCGGTTTGTCTTTAGCATTGAAATTGTGTACGCCAGACCCGCGGTTTGTCTATAGCATTGAAATTGTGTACGCCAGACCCGCGGTTTGTCTACAATAAGACTCCTCATTGACGTTCAACTAAAAAAGACAAAAAGGCCAAAGCATTAATTATTTACAGATTTTTAAAACCAACAAAAATATGTTATTTGCAATTAAAATCAGTAAATACGAAATACGTAAAATCCCGATTGTTTTAAACTTAGGAAACATTTTAAAATTTTCGACAATGTTCATATCAATTTCTATCTTGTCAACATTTTGGGGTTTTTGAAAAATCTCTAAATATTGAGGATCTGATGATTTTTGCGGAAACTTCTCGACATCTCGAGCATATTAGTATTCATCGTCACATGTTCATGTGGGGAAATATTCTGTAGATCAATGAGTAGTATATTTACAACTCATTACACGAACTACAAAGTAAACATTAAAACACTTAAAAATTGTCACGAGGAAATAGTCGCTAGTTATTGGTTAATAAGTATTTCAAAATAATGTCACTGTTTACATAGAAATAAAACCAAAAAGATCACTTCTATTACACGATGTGCAGATTTGACAATGATTGATGTCAGTTAAGAGAACTTTCTTAAACACATTTCTATGATATAGATCATCGTGTTAAACTGATCAAGGAATTTTTATTCATTCGGCGCTTTTAAACAATATTGACTATACGACATGTATCAATCATTCAAACAACAATCCACAAATAGTGATATTTACCAAAAATTAAAATAACGCCAATTCTTTTATTTTATTAGGAAAAACAGAAACCTCAAACTCACACAATTCGCTGATATTTTTGGCGGGAGTTGAATTTTATGTTAATAATAACTGACTGCATGGGTGATCCCCATAACAAACACTATTACACATATGACATGTATGAGAGATAATCCACTGCAACAGCCTAACGAGCCTCAGTCTATATACCATCTAAAAATGTAGTTCAGTAATGTATATTCGATTTCAATATGCAGAATATTTCAGGTATTTATATAAAAAAAAACTACAAGAACTTTGACGGATTTGAAACAAGTGAAGGGCTTTGCCACATAAAAATCAAAAGCTATTTACATGAATGCTCGAGCTTGAATGCATACTCATGAAGTGTATCTGTTATCCGAGGGAAAGTGCACACCTTCTTTTGCAGAAAAAAACTATGACAAGGCAAACGAGGTCCATTGTTTTAATTTTCAGGCATTAAGCTTATTTCCTAAAACCAAATGATAACTATTTAAACTATGTTCGGTGATTCATTTCTTATATAAAGTAGTTTTTCCTATATTTGACTGATCTTCAAATTTAGTATTTTTCATATTCGAAACGGAACTAACTTTATTGTGATACTTAAAAAATAAAAAAAATATTTGAAATAGTGATTTGATCCTAATTAAAATAAGTGAAAAAAATATATACTATAAACAGTTATAGACACCCTGTGCATTAAATTGTCCGTATGGTGTTATATAGCTGGAAGACTTTTCTATAATTTGTATATCATTTGTCCCAAAGAGTAGTGCGTTACACTGTTAAAATCTTATTGAGATATCTAGCATTTGGAATTTTATTAATTGGTATGTGTTGTGTTTAAAATAAACTTGAAAAACTTCTCGGATCTTATTTTCTACGAATCTTTTTCGTGATTTTGTTGCAAGTAATTTTCCGACAGTTCTATTTTAAGGTAATCAATATTTTCAGACAAAATGATTCAACAAAACTAAAGAAGTGTAAAATGACAGAGAAGCAAATAATCTAGCATAACAGACAAAAGGGAATGACAATTTAACTTCAAATGGGGAGGGGCGTTATAATTAATAAAAAAAATTCTACTCCCAAATTTGTATATGAATTTGAAAAATCTAATCAAGAAGATGATGAAAAAAATATTCTGATTCCAGATTCTCCCAATCCCTTGCAGAGTTAAATTTAGATAGAAATATTTAATATGTAGCGTCGAAGAACAATGCATACGGAGTGGTCGTTTTTTAACTGGCGGAGACCATACAAAGATATCAACATGTTCATTGTGCTGATGTATTTGTAGATCTCTAGTTTACCTATTGATAGGCTTTTTAAAACAAACAACAGTATATGATAATCCTACCTAATAAACAACACTATATGATAATCCTACCTAATTAACAACACTATATGATAATCCTACCTAATTAACAACACTATATGATAATCCTACCTAATTTACAACACTCTATGATAATCCTACCTAATTAACAACACTCTATGATAATCCTACTTAATTAACAACACTCTATGATAATCCTACCTAATTAACAACACTCTATGATAATCCTACCTAATTAACAACACTCTATGATAATCCTACCTAATCAACAACACTCTTTGATAATCCTACCTAATTAACAACACTCTATGATAATCCTACCTAATTAACAACACTATATGATAATCCTACCTAATTAACAACACTCTATGATAATCCTACCTAATTAACAACACTCTATGATAATCCTACCTAATTAACAACACTCTATGATAATCCTACCTAATTAACAACACTCTATGATAATCCTACCTAATTAACAACACTCTATGATAATCCTACCTAATTAACAACACTCTATGATAATCCTACCTAATTAACCTACACATATAGAAAGCGCTTTTAGCAAAAATATCCAGTTGCAGAAATTAACGTCACAAGTTTAGTCAGTTATTTAAAAAGGAATTAACAACACTTCGTAGTTACAATCCAATAGTTCAAAGCGTGTGAAATTTTAAACTAATAATATGCTTTCGTAATCATAGGTGGTCTCATAGAATGTTGACGCTGCTAATGGACTGTCTACTTAAAATAGCTATAATATGACGAATACACCACGTTTATATTGATAAGTTTAATTTAGTCAATAAACTGAATGAACAATATTTAGATTTGCGCACCTTACCAAAAGATCATATTTCATATTAGTACTAGATTAATCAAAAAACAACTTGTCTTATCTTCAATTATCTCCCCGATATCTTTATCAAAACCACAGATAAGTCATTAGTTTGTAATAAATATCTTATAACATGAAAAAAACAGCGGTAGAGAAGACAGTCAACATTGTAGTTAGTATCACTTTCTGTAACAGTTAATAGTATATGGATGTAAGTATCACTTGCTGTAACGATTTATAGTCTATGGATGTAAGTATCACTTTCTGCAACGGTTAACATGGCTATGGATGTCAGTATCATTTTCTGTAACGGTTAATAGTCCATGGATGTTAGTATCACTTTCTGCAACGGTTAATAGGATATGGATGATAGTGTCACTTTCTGTAACGGTTAATAGGCTTTGAATGTTAGTATCACTTTCTGTAACGGTTAATAGTCTATGGATGTTAATATCACTTTCTGTAACAATTAATAGTCTATGGATGTTAGTATCACTTTCTGTAACGGTTAATAATCTATGGTTGTTAGTATCACTTTCTGTAACGGTTAATAGTCTATGGATGTAAGTATCACTTTCTGTAACAATTAATAGTCTATGGATGTTAGTATCACTTTCTGTAACAATTAATAGTCTATGGATGTTAGTATCACTTTCTGTAACGGTTAATAGTCTATGGATGTCAGTATCATTTTCTGTAACGGTTAATAGTCCATGGATGTTAGTATCACTTTCTGCAACGGTTAATAGGATATGGATGATAGTGTCACTTTCTGTAACGGTTAATAGTCTATGGTTGTAAGTATCACTTTCTGTAACGGTTAATAGGCTATGGATGTTAGTATCACTTTCTGTAACGGTTAATAGTCTATGGATGTTAGTATCACTTTCTGTAACAGTTAATAGTCTATGGTTGTTAGTATCATTTTCTGTAACGGTTAATAGTCTATGGATGTCTGTATTCCTTTCTGTAACGGTCAATAGTCTATTATAGATACTGTCATCCATAGACTGATGTTCATATGATGAAATCATAATCTGTCAGTCAGTTTAATTGAAGTCTGGAGCTGGCATGTAAGTTAACTGCTAGTATTCTGTTGTTATTTGTGTATAATTGTCATTTTGTTTATTTTCTTTGGTTTCATCTTCTGACATCAGACTCAGACTTTTCTTGAACTACATTTTAATGTGCGTATTGTTATGCGTTTACTTTTCTACATTGGCTAGAGGTATAGGGGAGGGTTGAGATCTCACAAACATGTTTAACCCCGCCGCATTTTTGCGCCTGTCCCAAGTCAGGAGCCTCTGGCCTTTGTTAGTCTTGTATTATTTTAATTTTAGTTTCTTGTGTACAATTTGAAAATTAATATGGCGTTCATTATCACTGAACTAGTATATATTTGTTAAGGGGCCAGCTGAAGAACGCCTCCGGGTGCGGGAATTTCTCGCTACATTGAAGACCTGTTGGTGACCTTCTGCTGATGTTTTTTTTCTTTGGTCGGGTTGTTGTCTCTTTGACACATTCCCCATTTCCATTCTCAATTTTATGGATGTCAGTATCAATTTCTGTAACGGTTAATTGTCTTTGAATGTTAGTATTACTTTCTGTAACGGTTAATAGTCTATGGATGTTAGTATCACTTTCTGTAACGGTTAATAGTCTGGATGTTAGTATCACTTTCTGTAACGGTTAATAGTCTATGGATGTAAGTATCACTTTCTGTAACGGTTAATAGTCTATGGATGTTAGTATCACTTTCTGTAACGGTTAATAGTTTGGATGTTAGTATCACTTTCTGTAACGGTTAATAGTCTATGGATGTCAGTATCACTTTCTGCAACGGTTAATAGGATATGGATGTAAGTATCACTTTCTGTAACGGTTAATAGTCCATGGATGTTAGTATCACTTTCTGCAACGGTTAATAGGATATGGATGTAAGTATCACTTTCTGTAACAGTTAATAGTATATGGATGTTAGTATCATTTTCTGTAACGGTTAACATGGCTATGGATGTTAGTATCACTTTCTGTAACGGTTAATAGTCTATGGATGTTAGTATCACTTTCTGTAACGGTTAATAGTCTATGGATGTTAGTATCACTTTCTGTAACGGTTAATAGACTATATATGGATGTCAGTATCATTTTCTGTAACGGTTAATAGTCCATGGATGTTAGTATCACTTTCTGCAACGGTTAATAGGATATGGATGTTAATGTCACTTTCTGTAACGGTTAACATGGCTATGGATGTCAGTATCACTTTCTGTAACGGTTAACATGGCTATGGATGTCAGTATCATTTTCTGTAACGGTTAATAGTCTATGGATGTTAGTATCACTTTCTGTAACGGTTAATAGTCTATGGATGTTAGTATCACTTTCTGTAACGGTTAATAGTATATGGATGTTAGTATCACTTTCTGTAACGGTTAATAGTATATGGATGTAAGTATCACTTTCTGTTACGGTTAATAGTCTATGGATGTTAGTATCACTTTCTGTAACGGTTAATAGGATATGGATGTAAGTATCACTTTCTGTTACGGTTAATAGTCTATGGATGTCAGTATCACTTTCTGTAACAGTTAATAGTCTATGGATGTCAGTATCATTTTCTGTAACGGTTAATAGTCTATGGATGTTAGTATCACTTTCTGTAACGGTTAATAGTCTATGGATGCCAGTTTCACTTTCTGTAACGGTTAACATGGCTATGGATGTCAGTATCATTTTCTGTAACGGTTAATAGTCTATGGATGTAAGTATCCCTTTCTGTAACGGTTAATAGTCTATGGATGTTAGTATCACTTTCTGTAACGGTTAATAGTCTATGGATGTTAGTATCACTTTCTGTAACGGTTAATAGTATATGGATGTAAGTATCACTTTCTGTTACGGTTAATAGTCTATGGATGTAAGTATCACTTTCTGTAACGGTTAACATGGCTATGGATGTCAGTATCATTTTCTGTAACGGTTAATAGTCTATGGATGTTAGTATCACTTTCTGTAACAGTTAATAGTATATGGATGTAAGTATCACTTTCTGTAACGGTTAATAGTCTATGGATGTTAGTATCACTTTCTGTAACGGTTAATAGTCTATGGATGTAAGTATCACTTTCTGTTACGGTTAATAGGCTATGGATGTAAGTATCACTTTCTGTTACGGTTAATAGTCTATGGATGTTAATATCACTTTCTGTAACAGTTAATAGTATATGGATGTAAGTATCACTTTCTGTTACGGTTAATAGTCTATGGATGTTAGTATCACTTTCTGTAACAGTTAATAGGATATGGATGTAAGTATCACTTTCTGTAACAGTTAATAGTATATGGATGTAAGTATCACTTTCTGTAACAGTTAATAGTCTATGGATGTTAGTATCACTTTCTGTAACGGTTAATAGTATATGGATGTTAGTATCACTTTCTGTAACGGTTAATAGTATATGGATGTAAGTATCACTTTCTGTTACGGTTAATAGTCTATGGATGTTAGTATCACTTTCTGTAACAGTTAATAGTATATGGATGTAAGTATCACTTTCTGTTACGGTTAATAGTCTATGGATGTTAGTATCACTTTCTGTAACAGATAATAGTATATGGATGTAAGTATCACTTTCTGTTACGGTTAATAGTCTATGGATGCCAGTTTCATTTTCTGTAACGGTTAATAGTCTATGGATGTTAGTATCACTTTCTGTAACAGTTAATAGTATATGGATGTAAGAATCACTTTCTGTTACGGTTAATAGTCTATGGATGTTAGTATCACTTTCTGTAACAGTTAATAGTATATGGATGTAAGTATCACTTTCTGTTACGGTTAATAGTCTATGGATGTTAGTATCACTTTCTGTAACGGTTAATAGGATATGGATGTAAGTATCACTTTCTGTAACGATTAATAGTCTATGGATGTTAGTATCACTTTCTGTTACGGTTAATAGGCTATGGATGTTAGTATCACTTTTTGTAACGGTTAACATGGCTATGGATGTCAGTATCACTTTCTGTAACAGTTAATAGTATATGGATGTTAGTATCACTTTCTGTTACGGTTAATAGTCTATGGATGTCAGTATCACTTTCTGTAACGGTTAACATGGCTATGGATGTCAGTATCACTTTCTGTAACAGTTAATAGTATATGGATGTTAGTATCACTTTCTGTAACGGTTAATAGTCTATGGATGTAAGTATCCCTTTCTGTAACGGCTTATAGTCTATGGATGTTAGTATCACTTTCTGTAACGGTTAATGGTCTATGGATGTAAGTAACACTTTCTGTAACGGTTAATAGTCTATGGATGTTAGTATCACTTTTTGTAACGGTTAGTAGTCTATGGATGTTAGTATCACAATTCTCGGGCGGAACTTGGTTCTCAGTTATACAATCATCCCGTATAACCCTGATATAAATGAATCCGGATGTTGACGGGTTTTATGCGATATTAATGTTGGGATACAAATAATTTCAAATTCCTTTCTAGCAGATCTTTTGTTACGTGTGAAACCTGCTAAGTCATAGAAGATGAATTGCATTTTATTTTCAATTGCAAGGTTAAAGAGAATATCATATATATATACAAATAAAATGATGAATATTTCATTTCCCTAATGAACATTTTTTCTATATATATTAAACCTCACGTACTTATAATTAGATATGTTAGAATTATTAGCTTATTGATTAAATGACCATTAAAACTGAGGGAAGAGATCAGAGGTATAACATTGATATTAAATATTGTAAATCTGTAAATTTAACACATATGTTGTTTATGTTTTATTATTATTTTTATGTATATTGTTTGTTTGGTTTTTTTTTTTGTTGTTTTTTTTTAAGTTGTATTGTCACAAAAGGGCGTATGACATTATCGCCGATTTTATAAAGTGTTGATCTTTCATTTGCGCCGATTATGCACAGGTGAATTACAGAAGAATGCTATTTTTTTTATCAATATACACCTCTTCCGTTTTATCAGTTGTACATATGTTATGAATTGTCAATTAAACATGTGAATATAAATTAACTGTTGTTCCCTGCAAGTAGATTGTTATCGTTTTCATTTGGCTCAGACCTGGTGGAGAAAAATCTAGTCTCAGTCTGTTGGTCAAAGTATAAAGACAAATTAAGTGACATATGTAAATGGCTTTCACAATTTTTCGGGCAACCATTCCTACCTCCAGATGAAATCGAGGACTGATTCACAATTGACTTTATGTCTGACGCTCCTTCAGAAGACAAATATCATCAATTTTTAGAGCTTATATATGTGTTCAGTTTCACGTTATCCCCTTTATTAGGCATGTTCACCATAAGCCAATACCGAAACCGAAACCGATACCGAAACCGAAACCAAAAATAGTAGTGAGGAAAATCATGTAAGTAGTAAATGTTATAATGCTTAATCAATTCAACCCTATTACTCCGTTATATTATGTGAAATTTGAATACACTAGATTGAGTATTACTTCAATTCAACCCATCAAAGTAGCAAAGTGAAATTCAACGAGTGTTAAATACTAGTATTACATTTACTAACGCAAGTTATATATAATTTGGATGTGGATACAAATTTACCTAAATACATAACAGATTAGAGGATAAAACAGAGGAATAAATGAGCGGTATGTATAAGCTAGCAAAATATACTTTTAATGGTTTTTATTTGGTAAAGATGTTACCCTATATTTGAACAAATGTTTTGATGTTTGATGTTTGATGTTTGATGTTAGCTAAACTTTAATTCCTGAATCTATCCATGAAATTATTCATCAAGCATCCAGATTTATTTTAATGATAAAATGGCCTTCAACTGAAGCATGGAAATCTATGAAGGGTAATTGGAGAGAATTGGAAGAAGTATTTGGATACATTGATAGAAAAAAATCGTTCAACAAAAACAGGCATTCATTTATACTGAAAATTGTCATACACAGTGTATTAATATGCAAATAGGACAGAAAATAAGATACATCAAATCTGGTTTGCTAGGTCATAACAATGACGTAATGACTTACACATTGGTGGATGCGATCGGTCCACATGATATATTACATTTACCTCGTGATTGTTACTTACTTGGCAATACCATATGTTCATCTGATCATCATATTGCAACAGCATATATTGAAAGGCAGCTACGCAATCAAAATGTGAAAATCTGCGATCAACTCAAATGTTCAAGGAAAAGATTCGGGCTAGAAGAATTTTTGTAAAAAAGACCAATTTATAAAATAATAGGTTATCGTTATAAACATAATCCGAACGATATTGCACCTATTGTAGACCTATGTGCTGCACTTTTCCTACGCCGATACCGGCTTCATGAATTATGTACATCATAAAAGAATTGAATCAATATCTTGAATTGTAAATACTTGCATTACTGTATTAAAACAATGGTTGCATTTAAGTTTGCTCTTTTAACAGATTCATGTGAATTGACCAATTGAAGTATATAGTTATCAAAGGTACCAAGCTCATAACTTGATACCCCAGACGCGCGTTTCGTCTACATAATAATCATCATAGACTCTCAGATAAAAAAAAAAATAAGAAAGACAAAGTTAACGAGTATAAAGTTAAATAGCTTTGAGGACCGAAAATTCCAAAATGTTGTTCCAAATACGGCTAAATTATTCTATATCTGGATTAGTATTTCGAGTTCACACTTTTGCAGTAATACTCCATCTGATGTATTCAAACAATGCAAAACGGTTGAGTTATTAACAGTATAAACATTCATAATTTACCTCACTACTATTTTTGTTTTCGGTATCGGTTTCGGTTTCGGTATCGGCTTATGGTGAACATGTCTATTTCTGAGCAGCTGCAGCTGTTGAAAATTGTAAGAGGACGAATAACAGTCCAGAATCGATTCATTCGCATTACAATAAACAGATTCACCCCACCCTAACGTATTATTGTATGAGTGGCATCAAGAAATCCAGACCGTTGCTTGTGTCAAAATAATCATGAGAACTCTTGAAATGCATGCCTCTATACGTTACAAATAAAGAAGTGATGAAGTTACAAGGAAGGAATACATCAGATGTATAGTATAAAAATAGTCGACACGAACAAATGATAACTACATATTCTGTTTTTTATGAATTTTAATGTTGTGCTTATTAATGTTGTTAATAGAATGACTTTAGAATCTTGTTCTGTGTATTGAGCGATTGTAATTAGAATGATATTATCTAAACAATTGCCTTATCTATCCTGCTCGAAATCCTATTTTCACCTCCTCATTGTGCAGCGGAAAACAGTTACATGTTATATTTTACAATACATAACATACGTTCAACTGGCAAACGGGAGAGGTTAATAATAGTGTTGTCAAATCGTACACTTTTGCGTAACCGGTTACTCGGATAATCGTTCGACCGATTAACCGGTTTACCGGTAGTTTAAGTTGTCGTTTGAAAGCCTTATCAATAGTACCCTACATGTACAAATAGTTATAAGATGTGGTATGAGTATCAATTTGACAACATTTTCATCCAAGTCATAATATTACGATTAAAGAATTGAAGTTTGTCCTTTGGCGTAATAAGGCTTGTCTGTGAGGATTCCTGGAGAAATTTGACTTTTAATAAACAAATACACCGTATCAACTATAGCATTTGTACCAAATTCAGATATAAAAAAAAAACATCTTGATCTCGTACAATTGAATTTGCCTGAAACCGATCATTGTTTAATTTTCTGTTTCTTTACTTTGTTTGCTTGTTTCTTTAAAGCATGTTACTGTTACTATCACGTATACACTGAGAACATTCACATCGGTTTGCATTTGAAAACTTTTGAGTTAGCATTTCGTTTAAAGAAAGACTAAACCTTGCACCCCGGAAGTTACACATTTAGTTGTTAGTTTACACAATATAAGATCAAAAACGAAATAATGAACTAATTAGTAAAATTTAATCGCATCTCTGATTTAAAGTTATTGTTAAACAAAAATGTTTCTTTAAGGTCCTACCCGAGCTCTAATTAATTTTATGTATTTAGGATCAACAATAGCAATCAATATACTGGACAATTGATCTGTCAAATTAAAAACCACAACGAAATTTTTAAATAAAACATAACTTTTTAAATTTCAATTATATGGTCATATTTTATAAATTTTCTGTTTGCAAAACTTTGAATTTTTCGAAAAACTAAGGATTTTCTTACCCCATGAGTAGATTACCTTAGCCGTATTTGGCACAGCTTTTTGGAATTTTGGATCCTCAGTGCTCTTCAACTTTGTATTTATTTGGCTTTTTAACTATTTTGATCTGAGCGTCACTGATGAGTCTTGTGTGGACGAAACGCGCGTCTGGCGTATAAAATTATAATCTTGGTACTTTTGATAACTATTTAATGATTTCCATGCAAAGTTATATGAAAACTATCAAATTGGAAAAAGTCCGGTTAGCGTTTTTGGTATTCGGTATTCGGTCGTTCGACCGGTTAACCGTTGACATCACTAGTTAATAATAATAAATTAGAAATATATTCACTTATGATCTACCTGTACACAATCGGCGCAAATGAAAGAAAAAATCGGCGAAACTGAAATTCAGATCGGCGCAGATGCAAAACGCCGGATGCCGGTCACAAACATTGTCAATGTTTCATGACAATAAATAAAATTGTTTGAATTTAAGCCACATTTGCTAATTTATTCTTTTAAAGTTTTCATCAATACCTTAAATTTTGTTTTATAAAATTATGACAAAAGAAAAGTACGCCTGGGTCAGCGGACAATTAACATTACATGAGGATTAAGGATGAAGATTCCTTTGATAAATGAAATGGAGACACCATCTTGTAGAAGTTATTCTACATTTGACTTTATTACAGAATTTAATCCTTTTCTTCCTTTTCATTTTGAATGCTGGGATAACCTAGTGCATAGAATATTGTAACAGAAGTAAAACGTTTGAATTGTTCCAAGATTTTCCACAGATATTGAAACTGACATCATATTGAGATAAACCCTACTATTTGATGTAATGTAACAGTTTAAATGTGGTGTCATGAGTTATCCGATATATCTACCAGTACAGGCCTTCAGTTAAACGACTATTTAGTCATTTATAGGGTTGTTGAACGATCCTCAGTTCCTTTGATTGCTTCGTACGGTGTTTTGTTAACATTTTTAGCAGAACAATAAATATTTATCTAGAGGTTATTTCTACACTTTGGAACTATGTAAGAAAAAAGAGCTATTGATTTAAAACTTCATAATGTATCATGAAATAATAATTGCAAAAGCAATAATAACATGTTTTTGCAAGAAAATATTTTTAAGCGACAACGTTGAAATTCGTGCACGTACCATCGTACCTCCATCGCCTGAATTTTCCATAATTGTTTATTGCCGTAGTTAAAAACTCATTACAATTACACATGTGACACTCAGTCATTTATGATTACTATATACCTTCCTTCAATAGTTTTATACACAACGTTTGAATGGTTGATACCGAGATCTCAAGGAACATCAGTTAACGATTATGAATTACCGTTTAACAGTAATTGGCCACAGTTTCTTTAGATATCCATACTTATTCACTGATTCTCTGATCTACGAAATATGTTTGTGACCGGAATATAAAATTGACTGATCAAAATTGTAATTGTAGGAATCTACGATCAGTGAAATATAATTACTATTTCTTTTAGGGTTAGTTGTCATCGGTAACATTTCATAATTAAATATATGTTATTGTTTAATGCTTAATAGGTACAAGATTGTGAATATTTATGATTGTCATTGTTGATGCTGGTGTCATTATCATAGATGAACAATTTTTATTGCTATTTATTTATATAAATGAAATGGTGACAGCTACCCATCAGAGAACAAATGGCGTAAAGTTTAGTAGCCTTTGGTCACTGTACGGCCTACAATAAGAGTAAACTACATACAGTATAAGAGGCTATAGGTTGCATTTCTGTAAATATTGACAATGCAATTTCCCATAGGAACTCTTTTTACGGCTAAAACTGTATCACTTTTACTATGAAGTTTTGAAAAAATCTTATCCTAGAATAGTGGTTCATATTCACCACATTTTTTCAAAGGTCAAAATATAGGGCTGTGCGGCATATTTTCAACGTTTATATGCCCTGAACTTCTCAGAGTTTGAACTAACACTAATTTGTTTAACTACCCCTACCTCGAATGAAAGGTTACCACAGATTTTAATGTAAACAATATGCACGTGCTTATTTACTTGTAACATTCCCAAGTGCTGTCTCTGTGATACGGCACACAGAGAGCATAACTGGGAACCAGTGTGTAAACAAAATTAATTTTCTATGAATATTCAAGTTCTTCCCAAAAGAGGCGTGTTTTGAGAAACAGCTGTATTTACTAATTGCAACCTATAAAGGTCACAAGATGGTAGAAAAAAAAACAATTTAAACGAGAAAACAATTGCAAAAGTCAAGTTAATTAAGGCATCTGTTTTTAAGTGAAGATCGGCACTAAATACATTAAAATAGTAAATTATGCACAAATGAAACCATTGGATTAGTGAGGACCCAAAATTCCAAAACGTTGTGCAAAATACGGTTAAGGTAGGCTATGCCTGGGATAAGAAAATCCTTAGTATTTCGAAATATTAATACTTTTGTAAACAGGAAATTTATAAGAATCACCATGTAATTGATATTCGTGCCAACACCGAAGTGCTGACTACTGGGCTGATGATACACTCGGGGACGAAACGTCCACCAGCAGTGACATCCACCTTTGTAAATAGTTGTCAAATGTACTGAAGACGATTCACGAAGTAGATTAGAAAGGTAGGAAAGTTAGTAGTTTAAATCGAATAGAAGCATTACTTATACAAGGTGAAGAGTTTAAAACCTGTTGACAGGATATTAATATTATGCTGAGACAGTTTGTTCGGTACAAATTTTCCAAACAGGGCTGATGCTAAGGTTTTGCGTGTCACATCTCTCACTATTACAATGAGTGTTTGCTGATATACCATGCTACCCTGTTGTTCCGACAGTTATAGACATGTATTCCAATAAGGTTTCATATTAAAGTTTACATCAGTTTTACCAGTTGCGTTAGCTTTCTAATAGGTTCCATACATTCAGGTTTCACCCTTGTTCCATACATTTGGTTTTTAACAAGCATCAGACTGAAAGGCTTAAGACAATTTGATTTTTGAGTTTTGGTTGTAAGGATATATATTATGTACGACTTAGATCAATGTCCGGTCCCTCATAGACCTTTCCTCAATTAAATCGAAGTCTTAATCTGACGTCAAGTTTATGCCTCTATAGTCGACGTCTTTGTTGTTCTCAAATCGACGTCCATTTTTTTGGTTTCTATAAGTTGGTACCTAACACTTTAACTAAAATTAATTTGGCTCGTTTAATTTTCTTAAAATTTTGACAAAGTATTTACTTTGACCCTTTGACAAAAATATAAATATTTCAAAACAATTTTATCAGAAAAATTACACTGGTTATATAGCAGATTGACAAACACTTACTTTGATCATTGAGAAGCTTAATATTCCCTTATAAACGCTACGTCATTTAAACGTTCTGCTGATTTTACAGAGTTATCTAGTGTTATGTACCACATTAAGGATGTACTTAAAATAACAAACAAAAAGTTGTTGAAAAAAAAAGAACAAACCAATACAGATAATATAAACAAAGATCAATTCTTATATGACGTTATTATTCTGCTTTGAAAACATTTAGTCTTGTTCTAATTCCAATTAAACATGGGCTGCACGTGATTGACAAACAAATGGACATTTGTTTCTGGTTGCTTGCAAGATAGACAAGTAAATCAAATAAATTCATTTTAGATTTAAAGTAAATTTGCATGAATCTGTTATTTTTTTTTCTCCTAAATTTGAAAAGTAAATGATTGACTGAAATTACGCATCGAAGAGAGTCTCCTAATCGATGGGACGTCGTTTTTTATTGATTACGTTATATCGGACGTCAATTAGAAGGTTAAAATAATAAACACTGATTTGCAAACGTGACATAAAGATTGGACGTCGATTTGAGGAACGGAAGTCGATTTGAGACTTACATATATATATGGTGTTGAAATTAACTTTGTATATTACTGGTTGTATATTTTGAAGTTTTGCTATGCGCTTCAAATTTAAGGACTACGGAATAATTCACCCCTGTCCGAAAAAATATATAAACACTCCACCGCCCGATTACACGTTTCACTCGTTTCTTATTCCTTATTCGTTAATTATTCGTTATTAATCATGAATGTAGCGCTTGCAAGTAAAGAATTTACCCCCAAGTTCATACGAAATACCATGGCTCGTCTTTTCTATCCTGAATTCCTATGATTTCTTTGATAGAGAATTGCTCACAAGGAAACTATTAAACCAAAGATTCAAAAAGGTGAAATTGAATTCTTTTACCCAAAAATTAATTTGAGTTTGAATGACCCTTTGAAATCTTTCGCAAATGTTTTACTCGCCACTTTTTCACTAATGCAATTGCCCAAAATATCGTCCTATGAGTGCACGAACAATTTTGATTTTCCAAGTTCGAATAACACACTTATTCTGTGTCAATATCTGGAATACAATATTTTGCCGAAGATACTAGTAAATAAAAATCGGTGTTAACAGTTGAAAAAAATGCGACAGCTAAATTCAGCACAAATATGTTGGTTTTTTTTTAAATCGAGCACATTTACATTTTAACATATTAAAATACCAACAAAAACTTGCTTTTTAATCGTCAAAAATTTATTTGCTTACCTGCATTTGAAAATACTCGGTTGCCATTTGCACTATATCATCAAACTTAAACGAATTCTACTGCTTTTTTTGTTTCAAAAGGAGCAAGACATATTGAGAAGTTCAATATGGTTCAAAATTTGAATGAATCACTTGTTAGTCTGTGCAAAATGTTTGCTTTAGTCATGGTGTTACATAAGTTCTTTCGAATCATAGTTTAATCAAGTTTAATCAAGTGTATCAATTCCGGTACTTATATACATGATTTGCGACAGTGTTAAAATCACTTTGCCATATGCGCGTCTGACTTTATTCTGTCTATTTCGTGTGTCCTTCTTTAAGTTTATAAACTTTGTAATAAGTAATTCTCCGCCTACAATGTAAATCGTTAAACAGTTATTGGTTAATGTTCACAAATGGGGTCGAAAGATACCAGTGGGAAATTCAAACTCATAGATCGAAACTAAACTGACAACGCCATGGCTAAAGAAGGAACAAATAATCAGACAAACAGAATTACACACTGAAAAGCGTTGCCAATTTATTGACAGACAAATTTTTGACAAGTACGCTAGACAACACATGGAAAACTAAAGACTAAGCAACACGAACCCCACCAACACCGTACCTAGGGCTGATTTCAGTTGCTCCAGGAGGGTAAAAAGATCATGCTCCACATGTTGCTCATACTATAACAAATCCGGCAAATTTAATAATTGCAATTTTTAAGATTTATTAGGAAAATTAATAGACTTTATAAAAAGTTTCAGTTTATTCAAGATAGAGAAGGGAAATCGACAGTAATTCAAACTGTTCACAAAAGCCATGTAACTCAACTTTAACAAATGATTATACGACACACATATGCAAACATGAAATTTTCCCCAACAGTAGGAAATCAAAAGAACCATTCATATATAGTATGTTAATAAAAGTGAACTGTACACTTTATAAGAAATAAAATATCATACTACTTCTGTACTACTTTTCGTGGATTTTCCTTTTAACCTGATTTCATATCCAACTAAGTCAGGCATCACGTGACTTTTGTGACGTATACTATCCGCCATTTTGTATTATATAGCCCCGTGATTACCAACTGTGCCGGCTGTATAGCCAGTCAAGGTCGTTAAAAAAATTCCATTTGTTCATAGGTGCTTAAACAGTTTAATTTTCTTATTAACCTTACCCGTTTTTTAACTTTTTCACATCACTCATTTATATTCAAACATATTTCTATCAATCAATGTTGGTCTTAACAGCTTAATGGTTGATTATATTCTGTTTCAAAATGGCGGATAATGTATATGGAAATGTTGCATCAAAGTAATCATAGTAAATAAAGGCAACAGTAGTATACAGCTGTTCAAAACTCATAAATCCATGGACAAAAAACAAAATCGGGGTAACAAACTAAAACCGAGGGAAACGCATTAAATATAAGAGGAGAACAACGACAAAACACCGAAACGTAACACACACAGAAACGGACAAAGCATCAGACAAAACACCACGAGAATAACAAATATAACATGAAAACCTAAGACTTTCCTTGATTAAATTAATTTTTTCATGTAGAATCTCTGATGTTTCTGTTATTTTCTTTGGTGATATTTCGATATGATTGATTTCAAAATTTCTTGATAAAAAAAAATCATTATTTTAAGTGTGACACGGAACATATTTTATTCTAAGATATCCAGGATATATACTGTTACCAGAAAAAGTTAACAATAAAATTTATAACATTTTTTTTCTCTCCTTTTTCTAAAAGGTGTTTTTCTTTTTTTCTGTATAATTTATCTTTCTTTAGAAATACATTTAAACATTCCTTTTAGAACAAAAAAATCGTCCCTAGAGAAAAAAAAAATCCAAAGAATTATATTTAGATAAATATTCTATGCCTTCAAAATCCCATCACTTAACGCACAGGTGAACTCTGACTTGGGATGTAATGTTACATAACAATATATTATCAGGTAGACGTGCAAACCAAAAGCAACCAGGTGACATTAAACATCATATTTTTTTCATAAATGATATTTTTCTTTTTGTTTAACACTGTGATACATACAACTATGCTGATGATAACACCTTCTCAAAAACAGGTACTACTTTGGAATCAGTAATTAGAGGAAGATAGTAATTCCCTAATCTCATGGTTATTTTTCAACAAAATGCAGGCAAACCCAAAAAAATTCTAGGGAATTTCCAAAGGTAAAAAATCACACACTCAAAATATTATTTTCAACCTAAATTGATTCAACTTAAAATGTGACGACGAAGTGAAACTTCTCGGTGTAACAATATACTTTAAACTGGATTTCAACACTCACATCTCAAATATTTGCAAAAAAAGCTGCACGACAACTAAACGTTCTAAAATTATAACACAAATTTTTATTTGTGGGAATTTGTGTTATAGTTTTTATTATACCATCATTCAGAGACTTTACATATATATATATATTTATATGTGCTGTCTGTCTGTATGTTTGTGTGTGTATCTGATGTTATTACATGTATGTTTTGATTATTTTAAATATCAGTCGCTTTAAGAGCTCTTAAGAGCTCATGTTCTTTGTTATTATGTATATATGCAACCCGACTTTAAATAAAGATTACTTTACTTTATTTTACTTTACTTTGATAACAAATAGTACGTATTATAAAACCAGGTGCAATCCACCATTTTCTACATTTGAAAAGTCTGTACCAAGTCAGGAATATGACAGTTGTTGTCCATTCGTTCGAAGTGATTTGTCAATTGATTTTGCCATGTGATTAGGGACTTATGAATATTCATCGGAGTTCACTATTTTTTGTGATTTACTTTTTACATCGACTATATATTAGTAATGCGAAACCATAACCACGTATAGTTGAGTTATAGACGTTAATATATATGTTAGACTCAGATCGACGTCCAGTCTCTAATCGGCGTTTGTTGCTTAAATTGACGATCAATCCTAACGTCACGTTCTCAAGCAGTCTCCAGTATCTTAATCCTCTAATCGACGTCCAATGTAACATATTGACTCACAAAAACGACGTCCGGTCGATGAGGAGGCTCTCATCGCGATGTGTAATTTCAGTCAATTATTTACTTTATAATTTAAGAAATAATTCCTTCATGTCATGCTCTCTTCCATTTAATTTGTCAGTTTTTTACACAGAATATTAGCAAGGTGTTAATGGTCAAATATAATACCTTCCCATGTTAAAATGAGCATGCAGTGCTTGTCTAAATTATCGATAAATAAAATGCCTCTCCATTTTAAAACAGCATAGAGAATGACAGGAAGGAATTTTTCTATCATAATAGGAAAAATGCAGTTATTTTATAAGTAGAAGCGTACGAAAATACCTTCTAAATGTTTGGCTGTTCCTGTTTCTTTGCCATAAAGTATGTACATTGTATTTTTGTATTTGAGGAACTAATATGAAATTATTTTTTCATGCCATGCTCTATGGTAATTTTGACATAAGTATGCGTTGTATTTTCTCATATGGTTAATACCTAGCGTAAGTGAGGTTTAAAATGTAGACAAATAAATTACCTACCCATGTTAAAATGAGCATGCAGCATGGCATGATAGAACTTTGTCGATTTTAATAACAAAATTTACAACCTTTGTACTTTGAAGCGGACATATAATAGGCATTCGAAAGGCATCCATTTTGATTTTATGAAGCGAAAACGTTATAGAAAATCAACAGTTTCGCGATGAGAAAATGAACAGATACCTTCAATCTAAAATGATTAATTTACTTACAAGCAACCCAAACACAAATATCCATTTGTTCAAAACAAAACTGACGCTGCAATATCAATTGTGACGTCAATTATGTGCAGTCCATGTTTTATTGGCCATAAAACGGACGTTGAAATGAGAACAACAAAAAGACGTCGATTAGAGGGCATAGTCTTGGTTGTCGATTTGGATTATTTTTTTCCGACGTTAGATTAAGACGTCTTTTTTTAGGAACGGACGTCGATCTGCGTCTCACATGTATAAATTCCATCACTGTAAAAAGTGTGTTATGATTTTTGTCCAATCGAGACAGTAAACTTTAATATTATAAGTCTAAAGCTAGCCGGGCTTTTTGAATACTCATAATTTAACCGTTGAGAGTTGAGAAATGTCGTAATACACTCGTTTTTAGTGGTAGAATTCGTTTCTCTAATGATTTTTTATCTTTCCTTTTCAAAGATTTGCACAAGGCTCACGAAATGTGAAAAAAAAGCACAAAGCACTAGAGAAATATATATATCGTTTAGTGTTCATATTCAGCGTTTTCTATATGCACATTTATTTGTAACTAGCAGTTTTTGTTAACAGCTGCATCAAACGTGATTAACCTACCTTTACACATTGATGTTGTTGCTGTTTGATTAAACAATAATTCGTCTTCATATTAAGATACGTGAGCTTTTTAAGGTCTTTCCTCTCCGTGAGGAAAGACCTTATTGTTTTTCGCATGTTTTTTTTTTTTTTTTTTTTTTTTCATCCAGCATTTGTTTGACATGGCCTCCCCTCGTTTCTATTGGAGTTATCAAACCCAAATATGGACCATCGGTAGACCTCATTATGAAGTATTACCAGATGAGGCTGTGTAGGATTTCATCATCCCCTTTAGAAGTTATCTCCCTTTTATTGATTTTTTTCAACATGGCCCCCCCTCGTTGTTTTTGAAGATATCATGACTTTATTTAGACAATAGTTAGATCTCATCATGATGTGTTACCATATGAGGCTGCTAAGGATTTCATCATTCCCTATGAGAGTTATGTCCCCTTGAAGCAATTTCTTTCTTTTACATTTTTCTCAAAAAGTATTTAAGATAGAATCCATTTGAAAACGGCAACATGTACAAGCCCAGATGGCAATGTTAATTAACATATACACTCATTTTGTTGTTAACCCTTATAAGGAGTTATTTCCCTTAAAGAAATATACTCAATTTTTGAAAAATTGTATCTCGAGAACCGGAAGTCGTAAAGACTTGGGACCTACACCAATAATTTTAAGTTCATATGACCTTTAATTTGCACCAAGGTCAAAGGTCACCGAGTGCAAAAAAAATTTACGCTGCAATTTTAAGCTTCCATATTTAGAAAACGATAAGAGTTTGCTGCATACTTACAGCGTATAAAATGTTCCTCTCGACGAGCTCTACATTTTATACACTGAGCTCAAAAGAGTCCGACCGTCTGTTCAAAAGTTACGACGGGATGATTCTTAAAAGTATAGTATTGTGTGTATATCTTTTTAAAGGTAACATATATCAACCTACTATAAACTTAAAAGATGATCAGTATTTCAAGACCTTCAATTTGAGGTCAATGTCAGGTCATGATGAAATTTCACCTTGACCTTCACAGTATACTATGACCTTGACCTTGTGATATTTGAAAGGTCAAGTGGTCCTGAGTTGAATGGTGGTAGTCCCATGTCTACACGGCTTCCGGTTCTTAAGTTTGGTATTGCATCATATATTTGATGATTAATTGTGACCTTGGTGAACTTTGAAATTGTCCCATTTCTTTTTCTATAGTGTTGTCCTTTAACTGCAGATCATTTACCATTTAACAGATTTGAGATATTTATTGTCGTTTTAGAGATAATGCAGTTTGAAATTTTTCGAGCGGCGGCAAGTATTTCTGAAACAACAACAGCTAACCACTTAAAATGTTTAAGAAATTGAAGAGATTGACATAGTTACATGTTTAACCAAATACCAAAAACATTCCATGGAAATAAACCACCAAAAAATAAATTTGAAATTTTCATGTTTTGCATTGACTTTGTGAATTTCATAACTTCTATTTATATAGTTGATATTGCATCATTTCTTGCACTTTGTCAAATGGGGTCATCTGATATATCAAATTGAAGGTCTCAATAAACTCTACTTAAAAATGAAAATTTTAAACCTCTTTTTCATCCCAGGTGGAAGGGTGGGGTCATTTAGTGCAAAAATTCAAATTTCTCAGATGGTAAGGTTGTCGCATATCAAATGAAAGAACATAAAGCGTACATTTTAAATTTCAAATTGACGTCCCCAAAAAATTGGTTGGATGGGGTCATTGAGTGCAAAAAAAATAATTTCTTTTACAATAGGGTTCTTGTATATCAAATGAAAGGTCATGATGTGTACATTTGAAATATCAAATTCCCAACCTCCAAAAATTGGTTGGATGGGGTTATTTAGTGCAAAATTTAAACTTATTAGAACATGGCGTTGTCGCATATCAAATGAAAGCTCATCTACCATGTGTTACATATATCATACTTCCGATCTCAAAAATGTAGGCGGATGAGGTCATTAAGTGTAAAAAGCGAAAAGTTTCAGAAGGTATGCTTGTCGTATATCAAACGAAAGGTCGTACAAAGAACATAACGAAAACATCACTTTTACAGGAAAGACCTTTCAATTGTTTTACAAACAATTGAGATACTAGTTATTTCTTTATTTATCAACAGAAAATTTAAGAAGTGTTAGTAATAGTATGGAAGTCAATGTTAATTGATAAAAGAGGCAGAAGAAAATAAAAATTCGAAGAGAGACGTAATATTCTGTCATTAATGAATGTATACATGATATATATATTATATAGTTAATGAACAAACCAGGCATGTAATTTACGTTGGAAAAGATCATTTTTAGAAATTATACTTTTCATTAGTTGATTTTTATTAATTCGTGTTCGAAAGTTTGGGGTTTTTTTGGGGTTTTTTTTATGTTTGACTGTGTATTTTCAAAAAGTACTCTGTTATTATTTTTTTTCAATTATCTTTTTTTTTTATGGTAGAACCGCTTAGAAACTGTCTATTCGGAGCTGGAGGTAATCGGGTAATTGTCTGAGTTGTTATTATTGGGTAAAACTAGCATCAGGCAAGATTGTTGTCAAAGTTTGTTTGAATCGTGACTGTTATTTTTTTTTCTCCTGAATGTTTTCCTTATTTTTATCCATTGTCTTATTCTTAAGATGGTAGAATATGCATTAAAGCTGACATCCTGAACAATATGAAATTTTTTTTTTGTGACCTTTGCTCTTGATTTGAATGCAAAATGTGTTTTTGTTAAGGACTGGCCGGACAAAACTGACAGTGTATAAAATAAGGGTTTGGTTAGCCGTAGGTTATGGAGGTGTACTACTTCACTATTGTGGTCTCGAATATATCTGAAAATTATAATCTTTAGACACATGTCGTGCGTACTAAACTCGGTATTTGATGTTTTCGTGTTTTAATAGACTAATAATGTACTTTGGAAGGTTCATTTGTTTACAGGCTTGTTAAATCTCCGAAATAGACACATATCTCTTCAATCGTCATATTTCTTTGTGTGCACATTATGAATAAAGACTTTATTTAAATAAAAAAAGTCCCCTTTACTGTAGGTCAATAATCAGTTGCACGGAGATGATAATTGATTACCATATATTACTACATTAACATAAAAGAAGCCGTCAATACAATTACTTGCATTAATTGCTATAGTAGACAGTAATCGATTACTTAACTATAAAAGTACATTAAATTTACAATGTTTATAAAATATTCACTACCAAAACCTATGTACAAAATTAATTAGTGAAAAATTTCAAATGAGAATCAATGCAAGCTATCCAATTCATTCGATTTCATTGACAACAAGGATACCCACACAGTTTATTATAAATGCACAATAAACGGAAACTTTCCGAGTGTTTAGCCCCTCCCAAACAATACAACCAACCAAACGTAGGCGAAACTTTTAGCATATATAATTCGGTGTTAATAAATCACTCTTTCTATTTTCTCACAATTAACTATATTGATTCCATCTTGATAGTGACAGTCATAGTTTGACTTTAACATATACAAACGATGTCTGTTCGATTAATAACAATTTTATCTTGTTTTACAATTTTAGTAATATTACACAATAGTTTAATATTAGCTTATCCGTATCCGGAATATCTACTGCAGTCCCAAGACGATGACATTTTCCAAAATGAAGATACACCTCAATCCTGGTAAGTTATATTTAACGTAGTTTCATGTATAAATATTCAGTTGTAAACTTAAAGAAATGCGTAACTTTGAATAACTGTTTTATTTATGGTGGTTAACTTAAAGGAATTCAGAAGTTTTTACCACCGTTTAATGATATTCAGTTTGGTACTAATACTCGTTATACTCGTCATAAAGAAATAATATTTCGCCAAATGTAATAAATGACTGTAATTGAATATACAGGAATTCAATAACAAACTATTTCTTCATAAAATATAAATATATATTTTAACAAAATACCTATACCAAGTCAGGAATATGACAGTTGTTATACATTCGTTTGATGTGCTTGAGCTTTTAATTTTGCCATTCGGTTTATAGAGATTTTTTTCCGTTTAGAATTTTTCTCGTTTGTTGTTTTGTTATTTTTCTTTTAACGCTGAACATAATATTCAAAAATATATGTAATTAAAAAAACATCAATGCAGATATAGGTCAGCGATGAAAGTTTTTTTTCTCAAAAATATTTGGGTTAAATGATAAAGCTATCAATTGTTTCAACGTCTTAGTTGAATTTAACAATACCAAATAAAAGATAAAAGAAGGAAGAAAACTTTCTAGATTAAGAAAATTAAAGCTTACCCTTATGTTAAGTTCATAAAGAAACAAAAAATAATGGCAAAAAAAAAATTCAAGATTTAAGTATGTATATATGAATTTTTCCTAATTATGTAAATGGTTAAACGTCCCAACCATATAAATACTTTTCTGTGTCCATATTTATTGTTCCTTAGCTAAGATTACGATATATTACATTTTTTCATATATTAAAATGAAACTATAATCATGTCCGAGCTCATCTTCAATTTACATTCGTTGTAATACTTCTCAATGCTTTCTGTAACAAAATTGTTGTTAAACGCAGTATGTTATCTACATGAGAGACTGGTATAGCATAAATTGCGCTGTGTATTCTCCTATGATATTCCCAATGAGAGAGAAAGAAATAGAGGAGTATAGCAAACATTAAAAAATGTTGTAATTTTATACGTTTATTACAAATATTATTATACACTACTGGTGGAGGTTACCTCCCCGATCGTATCATCACCTCAGTATTCAGCACGTCTGTGTTGGCATGCATTAACATTAATATGGTCATATATCACATGTTTACAAAACTTTAATTGGTTCGACATACTAAGAAACTCTCTTCAGACATAGATTACGTTATTTGTATTTGGCAAAACCTTTCGGAATTGTTTGTACCTCGGTGCTCTTTTGCATCGTATTCTATTTTGCATTTCATTTTATATGGTTTTATATTTGAGCGTCACTGATTAACCTTTGTAGACAAAACGTGCGTCCGGCGAACAAAAATAAAGCATACTGTCTTTGATGTTTTTCACTATGTTGTAACAAACTGATGATTCTTCATTTAGCAAATATTTACTATCATCACGATAGTTAATCTGGAGAATAATCATATAAAGACAGAGATAAATTGTCCAATCGATGCTAATCACAGACCTTGATTTCTCCGTAAATGAATATCCTAACTAAAAATTACAAATGATAAAATGATGAGTTATAATTTCCGATTTATTAAGAGACTGCAGACAGAAAACGATTTATAAGGTAATCTATAAAAACATATCTCAAGTTATTAAATTTTACATAGTTGTATAAGCATTATACATAGTATTTACCGTCTCTCATTCTGAATTCCGACATCAGTTTTATAAATAAATGTAAATTAATCAATTTAGAGTATTATGTATATATAGGCTGGACACAATAATGTGATTCTGTGTTAGTGTAATGCTACTACATTTGACACTACCCGCTTAGTAACTGTTAAGTGTAGACATTAGATACTCAAAATCTAGTCACCTTATAAAAATGGTTTAAATCGTCACTGAAATCGACACTGATGATTCTTTTGTAGACGAAACGTGCGTCTGGCACAAACACGAAATTTGAATCCTGGTATCTAAGATGAGTTTATTTACATTATACACAATGATATCCTAAACATGTTCATGCGTCTCTGTGAAAGGATATGAGAATATGTGCAATGGGATAGATTATTTCATTTCCTTCTTAATAACGAATCAAAATCTTGAATATTGCCATAAAGCATAATAGAAAATCTTTAACCATAAACATATGATCATCGAGATAGAGCAAAACATATATAATAGCATTACATTCAAGCAAATATTCATCATAGGGTTCGCTTATGTCATCAACATTTTGAGTTTTAATTGTTCAGTATGCAAAAGGACCGAAGTCGTGAGTCCCAGATGAAAAGATCGTCATTTTGACACTAAGTTTCTCTTCAGTGAGACTCGAGGCCAAAATATTTGGTAAAGACCAAAGCCTATTACAAACATTGATAAGCTGACGATAAAAAGAATGACAATAGTATCCGTTAATATTCGACCATTTTGATTTATCTTGCCATTATATCGACCAACTGAAATAAAACTGTTCATGTGACCATGCGCACATGGTATGTCATGCAAACGACGTGTTATTGATCTAACTTTGAAATAAAAATGTGTGATATGATTGTCATAGAGTTTGAAAGAAATCTCTTCTAGAGACCAAATGATGTAGAACTACTCAAATTCAAGTCATCTGCAGCAAACAGGCAAATCCATACTGAGTAGTTTTCTATGTAAGGTTCAAACATGACAAAACGTAAAACAAGTCAAACGAAAAACGGAGCACCCACATGTATAAAAAAAAATGATATATGATTGATATCATCCAACGTCAACATTTGAATTGCAGACTCTTGACTTGGAACATGTACATACAGAATGTGATCTTTCACATATTTGCTAGCATTCAACCCTTCCTATCATACGAGTGTGATGGCACATCCTAGTTTACGTCGACTCCTTAATGTCAAGTTCAATGTGATATATGAAATGCAAGAATTCCTCAAATGAGTTTTTAAATGACAGGGAATCATCAATATGATAAAAAAATGAAATTCAAGAACGTTGAACGATGTTTTTTTTATTTTTTTATATGTAAAGGAAGGTTTTTTGGGGGCTGGATGGAATATTCTTATTATGAGTACAGAAACAAGTCGGCAAGTAGTCATACATAAATAGTACCCTTGGGATAAGACTGTCTCTTGAAACTCGAGAAATCTGATGTTGTTAATACAGCATCTTTTATGTTTTTGTGTTGGATTCATTGCGTTTTTATACGAGAACGATTTTTTGTTGAAATAGTCCTGTTTATTGAGACGTTGTATTTGAGCAATTGAAAATGGAGATAAGTGAAAGGGTAGAAAAATCCAAAGCTTCAAAATTCTCGAAATTGTGATTAAAAATTTTGCAATATATCTTTATAATTTAGTATAATCTGCCTCTGATTTAAACCATTGTTCGAATATACCGTATCACAATATGTATCAGGAGCATAAGACAAATTATTTTGTTCGACCAACCTATGGTCATAAATTTTAAAATAGTACTATGAAATATGACTCAAAGGCGTACATGGTTTTTACATAAAGTAGCATTTCTTCGTATAATCGCAATTAACAACTTAAAATATGTTTCCTTTAAAGACGATGTAATTAACATTAACGTGAACAAATTTATTGAAATGTGACATTGTTATTTGCAATGTTTTATATAAGAGAATATCAATCTATCTATGATTGATGAAACATATTTCAGATCTATTGTAACAATTCACCAGAGATTTAAAACCATTAATCAACGAGCTGTTGAAATACAATCCCCCTGCAAAGGCGAACAATGCAACAGTAGACGTGCTGTAACAAGACAAATTGACACAAACAAAGAGAAATATAGCTTTTGGTAGACGAGTAATACCTTTCCTTGTCGGTTTTATTGCATTTGTTAACATCGGTTAACTATATTAAGATAACAGGGGAGTGCATGATGTATACAGTAGCATGGAGATTGTCTATCTTTACTCAATATATACTAATGATAATAATAAAAAAAATACTGATAATAATAATAATAATAATAATAATAATAATAATAATAATAATAATAATAATAATAATAATAATAACAATAATAATAATAATAATAATGATAATAATAATAATAATAATAATAATAATAATAATAATAATAATAATAATAATAAAAATAATAATAATAATAATAATAATAATAATAATAATAATAATAATAATAATAATAATAATAATAATAATAATAATAAGCATATTTATTATTACAATACACAATATATACGATACATAAAGACAATACCAACACATATATGGTATAAGATATTGGCATTATTATTAGTGCAGTATCATTAAGTGTATAAAAAAAATTGCTGATATTTTATTAGTGATAACCCATGAAATCTCTAAAGCTTGTGTCCAATGGGATGCCTTCATGTAAACGGCTTATAGTTTCGACATACATAAAAAGATAACACACAAATAAATATGACATTAAAAAATATTATACATAATATAAAAAGAAGTCTGAAGAAGCCGCACTATAACTTTTGGTCAAGTGCTCTTTGACCATAATTTTGAAATCCTTTTTTTTTCTTATTTTTTAAACATTAATTGGCAACATATTCCAATCTTGTATACCATTAAAATAAAATGTGTCATTTTGTTGACTCTTTACTGGAGGAACCCAGAAATTATATTCACTATTTCGTGTGAAATGATGATGTACATGTCTCACCTTTATAAAACTTGAATACTTAAGAATGACCACTTCGCTTGCCACATAGTCATGTAGTCATATAGTATATTGTTAACATCATGCATAGCTACAATGAATCGTCATTTGACAAATATAATTAAAGGTAAAATACTAAAATAATGAAAGCAGGAACTACATATAGAATATTATCTGTACCTGTCGACGGTATCATGTAATTATGTTTCCAATAAAGAACTTACCAGAAACAATGTAACTTTGAACCACATACTTTCTCGGAAAATTGGATACATATCAGTTTGACAAACACTTATTTAGATCGTTGATGACCTTAATATTTCCTTAACAATACTTCGTGTTTCAAACGTTTAGCTAATTTGATAGAGTTATCGCCCTATAGTGTTAGGTACTACCTAAAATGCAGCGTAACACATATTTTGAATTCTATGTCGTCGACTTTCTCATTTGTGAATACATTAATGTTCGGTAGATTTGTAAGTAGCAGACAATTATATTCAATGGAATGATAACACAAGGATTCTTAGATTTGATTACATTGTTTTCCAAACATCATGCACATAATAAATTGTCTGGTGGTTAATGTGGATTCCCTTGACAGTTTTCTTGTGATAATAACAAGTTTGTTGTCCCGAAGATACCAACTAATACCAAAGTCTTTGTTCGAACAATATATGCTATCTCAGGGACAGCAAACTTTCTATGTTTCTCATAACCAGTCAACAAGTGATTAATATTGTTTTCGTCATGATGTATAGCCATTATGTGCTAACGTGACGGTAAGAAACAATAAATCAAACAATCAATAATCCTTTGATTGAAAAGTAACATTTCATTTGATCTCTTTAATATTGTGGTATTGGTAAAATAAAACCAAAAGGTTAAACATGCTTATTATCCTGAAAATGTAGACTTCTTATAAAATACCTTCAACAATATTTTACTCTTTAGTTTTAAATTGTCAACAGTATAAGTCATATTTTACATTTTCGAATATATTTAGCATTGATAAGGTCTTTCCTTATTTTGATATTCTATGCATAACTCGACAGTCTTACACCTTCTCAAATACTTACGAATCATCTTTTGATCTCTAACGTACAATTTTAATGATTTAATTTGAAAAGAATTTATAAAGCCAAGTCCCGAAATCCATTTTCTGATACGTACAAGTTTCCAAAATAAACTATAAAAGAGGGACGAAAGATACCAAAGGGACAGTCAAATTCGTAAATCTAAAACAAACTGACAACGCCATGGCTAAAAATGAAAAAGACAAACAGAAAAACAATAGTACACATGACACAACATAGAAAACCAAAGAATAAACAACACGAACCCCACCAAAATTTAGGGGTGATCTCAGGTGCTCCGGAAGGGTAAGCAGATCCTGCTCCACATGCGGCACCCGTCGTGTTGCTTATGTGATTACAAATCCGGTAAATAGTCTTATTCGGTAGGTCAAATTCATGAAAGGGAAGGGGATTGTAGTTACTACGTAAGGAACATATCCGATATCATTTATGAAACGGTTATTCCATAACGGTCAACCAAGTCGTGATGGCGTCCGTAAAATTTACGAAGGGATGATTTCAACTTCACATATAAACGCACATATGATAAACTGTGATCGAGCAAACAATAGATGTTTTAGAATAGATGCTAAAATCTTCCTTGTCTTTTTTTAAATTTGTGATGTATTATTTAGTATGTATTTAATGTGTCATTTTACTTTCATGTTTGCCACCAACTCCTTTCTGGTATAATAGTTCATCGTTTAAATAAACTGTTATTGACATATATTCGTTTTTAAATTTATGTTAAGGAGATATAGTAAGATTGCAAATGAGACAACTCTACCAAAGTGGATAAAACAACTATTAGTCGAACGACTTCAAATTAAAAAAAATATCATAAAAATAGACATGTATGGTTATGTTAATAATTGAAAATTAACACTTCTAGAACACGTCTTCGAGTGTCATTAGTATTTTATCAATCACTGTTTACCCTTCCAAAACAGATCAGTTGTATCCCAGTGTATGGTGGTAGTGCTCTGTGTTTTGTGGACTTAAGACTGTGATGTGTGATTCTCTGACTTACCAGTGTTGATTGTTCCCTTGGTATCTTCTTTTGTTGCTAAGTTGTTGTTGCAGATAACGATCCATGTTAATGAAATTTTTTGAAGATGTTATAACCATGTAAAATTTCGCAAGTGATCCAATGTTTTTTACATCGGAACATCGCTACAACGTATCAAATGTTAAATTGAAACCCTTTAACGGGCGAAAACACTTAAATGTAGGATTTCTTTACGACTTTGGGTGATATGATTAACACATTTTTTGCGACATGGTGTATATGGTCTTGTATATGACGGAAAGGCTATATTGTGTGATCTACATACGATTTAAACCAATGATATCCTTGATAATTACCATCAACACTGCCATCAATATTGTATTTCAACTCACAAGATCTATTGTAATCTATGATTTGCTACAAATTATCCGTAAACAAGGTTTTCTGGGGCACAAGTTTGTTTAATTATTACTTAACCAGACGTGAGAACGACGATTTAGTTCAGTCTGTGATACTAAGTATTTCGGTTAACTATTTATTAACACGTACATGTTTTATGAGATTCTTACTCGTGTGGTAATTGATCAGGCTTGTTCTTGAAACAAAAATGAAATATTACTGGTGAAATGCTGTTGGGACAAATAAAATGATTTATTCGAAACGTTGACTGGTAAGTATATTTGATGAAGTAAATACTGGATTACATGAAATATGTCATTTCCCGCCGATAGTCCCCATCGAGGTCAATCATGGATTAAAATTTCCTTGGTCATCAAATTGATTTAAAACATACATTTAGGACAATGGTGTGCTTCTTGTAGTATATATGGGTTATTATCGCTGCATTGAAGACCTTTTGGTGACCTGCTGCTGTTGTTTTTGTCTTTGGTCGGGTTGTTGTCTCTTTGACACATTCCCCATTTCCATTCTTAATTTTATTTTATATTATATTGTACTAACTTTCTGACATGCGAAGGCCAAAAAGAAAAAGGAATATCCCAAAAAATACTGAACTCCAAGGAAAATTATAGCGTAAAGTCCCTAATCAAATGGCAAAATCAAATGACAAAACACATCAAACGAATGAACAACAATTGTCATATTCCTCATTAGGTACAGGCATTTTCAAATGTAGAAAATCGCATACATTTACATCTGGTTGAAAAGACGAATATTGTAATGAAACCATACGAGCTCATTGAAGTTTCTATTAAGGAACTACTCTCTTACACTTCAACATTTATTGTATCGGCTTAGTTAACTAGGCCAATTAAACATTTAAAATGTCAAAGCAAACAAATCGGGAAAAACAAATCTATTTGTTATAATGACAGCTCAGTCATAAATCAAATATGCATTTATCAAAAATTAAACATTTTGCTAACAACATTGCTCTGGAGAAATCATTAGTACTTATAATAAGTTTGCGTAAAACAGCAACAAGACAACACAAAAAAGTAAAAGTCATTACGTCAGTATACATGTGCAGTCTTTGATAAAAGACCACATTCTACAAAATATATTAAGCACTAAATTTGCTCGAGTAGTATCGAAAAGTTTTCAATAAATTTATTCGAGCTACACTAGATCTATAACCAACTCAGGTTTAAAAGATAAAATGCTAAACACATATAATTATTGACACCCAATGACTAGGTTGTAGGCCTGGCTCATCAACATGTGTCAATGTTAAAATACTAAGCAATTATCAATGTGATGAAAGGTTAAGCGTCGTCTTCAAATGTTTTCGCGATTAACTGGACTCGAGATTTAGGAGCTCCACCCATCAACTGACAGGCTCTTATTACGGTGTCAATATATAGACAGTTGTTTAATTTAGGATTTTAGTATCTTTTCGTCTGTCTAGTTTGTTTGACCACACATAAATCTTGGTATATATCATCCTTGGTATCATATATTTCGCTAGGATGCGGTTTTTATAATCAGCTTATTGATTTACATTGTAAAAGAAGTACTCGAGGTACCTTTTCTATAACTTGTGTCTTTTCGTGTGTCATGTGCTCGTTGTTATTTTGTTTTAATTTTTTTAAGGGGATACAGTTTTTCTTCTTTTCTTCTTTATTTGCTTTATATGATACATGTGAATGTGTGAGTACAATCTATTATATTAAGAAATTATTCCAGTTTGATATCTTTTGTGAAGCTATGGTGAGTAGATACCAAGGAATCGCTTTGACCAACACAGACACATATTCATTCAATATAAAAAGTGTCTGCTGCTGTCTCTATTACTTTTATGTATACACAATAGTTGAAATAATTGAAAGATGAAATCATAAGATGACCTTCGTTATATACCTCTCGATGGTAATTATTGACTCTTTATACAATATTATTCATTAACTCGTCAATCAGTGCAACTTTATTGGAATCGATATAAGTACAAATTAAGACCTTACATTCCTCTTGTCAATATTGAGAGGATGGATTGCAATTCTCTTGAAGAATATGTAGTTAGTAACTATTTTTCAGTGATATATGTGAATATATTTTAAGTATAATAATCGTTTTTCAATCGCCAATAAATGATCACATCCTAATTGAGAAGAAGTAAATTCAATTTCCTCTGAATTTATCTCAGACTATGGTCATTTTCAAAAAGCTTTTCAAACATCCCTTTGTATTGCAAGATTTAAATGTAAACTGTGATGTTTTGACAACATTGTCACATTTTTTTTTATAGTTATGCAAGTTTTAAATAACACAAATCTGACGTTCCGGTAGAATTTTGACACATTCAAGTATTGTTTTTTTTAAATGTTTAGAAATAAAGTACCACGTCAGGAGCCTCTTGTCTTTGTTAGTCTTGTATGTTGTTTTTTTTAAATTTTAGTTCATTTATGTGTATTGGAGTTTAATGTGACTATCATTTCCATTGAACTAGTACACAATTTGATTTAGGGGCCAGCTGAGAACCACTAACGGTTTTGGAATATTCTCGCTGCGTTGAAGACCCATTGGTGGTCTTCGGCTGTTTTCTGCTCATCGGTCAGGTCGTTGTCTCGTTGACATATTCCCCATTTCCATTCTCAATTCTTAGCATTTATCAGGTACACAAGAGACACAAAATGTGATAATGAAATATGATATTCCAAATAATCACAGATAAAATGTCTTCTTCAAAAGCGAGTTTTTGTATGACTCTAAATGTTCATAGGAACACTTATTTGATAATTTGCAAGGAGAAATACATTATCTTTTATTCTCATTTCGAAGAATCTAAATAAACATTCCACTTTGTAAATTGAATTATTAAAATGGCTTAGAACTCAAAAACTATGTCTGAAATATGACATTAGAATGGATAGGTTGTGTCAACTAACAATACAAAATATCTACACCATCAAGCAAAAACCAATAGAAAGGAAGTGTTCCTCGGTTTTATAGCTGATACAGTAACTATAAGAATAAAACGACAACTTATTTGAAATGGCTTCCTGTATTAGTTAATCTAAATTATTTTTGTCAAGTAGAATCATTAAGTACAAACTATATAAATAAGAAGATGTGGTATGAATGCCAATGCGACAACTCTCCATCCAAGTCAAAATGTGCAAAAAGTAAACAAACATAAGTCAAAATACCGCCTTTAACACGGAGGTTTTGGTCACCCCAACCATCAAGCAATAAACGGCACACAAATGACGAGTTTAAACAATTCAAACAAAAAACTATCGGTCTTATCTATATTTAATTCGAAAAACACGTAAAAACCACACATAGTTTTTGAGTTCTAAGTCATTTTAATAATTCAATTTATAAAGTGGAATGTTTGTTTAGATTCTTCGAAATGAGAATAAAAGATAATGTATTTCTCCTTGACGGCAAACGCTGAGCAGAGCACCTGACTTGAGTTCAAGTCAGTTGCATACAAATGATGCGGGTTTAAACGTTTTAACAGGCGCAAGCAAATCTTCATTCTAAACTGAAACAGTCGTGTTAGAGTACATCATTTTAAAATATCAATTAAAATACCTAGACTCGACCAAAAAGGCATATAAACGAAAAAGGTACATATATACTGAAACAATAAGTTTGATCCAGGCCACGATATCATTACAATATTAAAAAAAAAAGAGATTAAGAACAATGTCAAAAGGACTACTTTAACTTTGGACAACATGGCATATAATAATATTACGTACTCAGGTAAATTTAATCAAAATAGAAGTTGGTGAACATTATAAAAAATGAGACGAGATATCACATAAAAAAGAGTAAATATTGAATAACAGAAATTCATTACAAATTGTGTAAACGGGTGAAATTACAGGATGATTTTAGAGTTCTCACATTTACTGAAAGCTAGTTTAAAGTCAAAATAAAAGTCTAAAATCAATTAAAACACATCCCGGTGACTAATTGTTTAAACGTTATATGGACTATGAAAGAAGACATGACTTATGCAATGCCAAAATAAACGTATCGACAGACCATAAGGATTAAGATGTAGATTTGATATTTTTCTATATAGATAAAGCAATCTCTAAATAGAAAATAAACCTATTGGATTACTATGGATTCGTAATTATACTAACTTTCGTAGAATTCGTGGATACCAGTTGACTACGTAAATAATTTTAAATTTTTTAACGAATTAAAATTTTCTATACGATTGTGTGCAGAATTTAAACAAATCCACGAAATCATATATCGATTTGAAAAAGTGTGTCTCAATCAATGAATTTTAGTACCAAAGAAGACAAAAATTCTAAGTAGTAGGTAATCAATGCTCTTCCACATCATGCATATGTTTCATTGTTTAGAGTGCAACTGGTGCGTTCGGTGTATCAAATAATACGCGTATTACTATATCGAGTTCATGCATGGTTTTTTTTTATCTGGAAGGAAACTAAAGCAAACAGCGTTGTTTTATTCTTGGTTGTGTAGAAAATTCAGTAAATTCGAGGTATTTTGCATGGGCCGATGAAATAACGGGTCAGTTTAAAATCTAATCGTGTTGTATGCTATGCAACTACCTTAAACGTTATTTTTAGCAAATGTGTCTCATATTCTACTGCATGATCAAACCTTAATTAATTTACTCTATCTCAACTGTCAATTTGAGAGGGAATCACTTGTGACTGTACAAATTCCGTATTTCGTCGAAAACCCTAATGTCTGCTCTATCATAACAAATAACCACTTGTTGAATAAACTATTGCAGATATCGTCCTTTAGTGGCTTTTCACAAATGTTTGAATAGAAGCAATCATCCTAAGATAAATAATAAAGAAAATTACATTCATACATTTAAAAAATTTCATACCCTACGGGACAGACAGGTTAATCAAAAACTTTTTATATAATATCAAGAGTTAAATTTCAATCGGTGAGCCTCGCGTTTCAAATTTGTAGATTCAACTGTCTCGGTTGGAGAAATATCTTAACAGAGAGAATACAGATATGTATCTATACGGTAAAGGTATCAGCCAAAATACTTTTAACTTAACAGACAGTCTTTTGTCTCCAATCTGTACGGTACATATGTTACTAAAGATAAAGGATACTACAGATACAGTTAAGTCGGCTTCATATCTTGGCTTACATCTAGAAATTGACAATGAGGGTAGGTTGAAAACAAAACTTTACGAATAAAGAGATGAGTTCAGCTTTCCAATTGTGAACTTTCCATTTCTAAGTAGAAACATTCCAGCAGCACCTGCATACGGGATATATATCTCCCAATTGATACGATATTCCCGTGCTTGCATTTCCTATCATGATTTTTTTGATAGAGGGTTGCTGCTCACAAGGAAGCTATTAAACCAAGAGTTTCAAATGGTGAAGTTGAAATCATCCCTTTGTAAATGTTACGGACGCGATCATGCGTTGGTTGACCGTTATGGAATAACCGTTTCACAAATGATATCGGATATGTTCCTTACGTCGTAACTACCATCCCTTTCCCTTTCATGTATGTGACCTACCGAATTAGACTATATACCGGATTTGATATCACTAAAGAAACACGACGGCTACCACATGTTGACCAGGATCTGCTTACCCTTCCGGATCACCTGTGATCACCCCTAGTTTTTGGTGGAGTTCGTGTTGTTTATTCCTTGGTTTTCTATGTTGTATCATGTGTACTATTATTTGTCTGTTTGTCTTTTTCATTTTTAGCCATGGCGTTGTCAGTTTGTTTTAGATTGATGAGTTTGACTGTCCCTTTGGTATCTTTCGCCCCTCTTTTACCTCTCAATTAAGGTATGATTTTCTTGTGTTCATACGTCATAGACTCTACCACTTGGTTTCCACAATCTCAGATTACAAGAGATTGACAGGCTTCAACGAAAGATCTTATCGCGTTGGATCAGAAAACACTTGACGGTCTTTGTTTCGACAATCCTGAATGTAAAAACATTTGGACGTATTTCCTTCAGATATCGACAGTAGTATAACTTGAGCATTATTTGATTACCAGAAACGTTGTGATAGAGAAATATTTTGTCCGGAATTGATCATGAGAATTCGTAGAAGTCTCTTTTATAATAGCGTTTGGTTTTATTGATATTTTCCTTGAAATATGAGTATCCCTTACTAGCAATATAACACAATGTCCAATAATGTAAATTACAAGGTGATAGGGAATATTATCATGTTATTATATGCTGTGTGTTACGCATTCAGATATATCGATGCTACAGACAGTTTTCAAGGGGTTATTTTTCAATCGAAGCGGGATTTGCAGTAGACAAATCTTAACATGTATCAAAATGTTCAACAGTATGTTCACAACCAGAACGTAAACATTATCTGAGTTTATAACGCTACTCCATGGATTGAGTTAGGCAACTTCATCTTTGAAATAATACTCTACTCCGTGAACTTCTTTAGAAAACATTATCATTGTGTTGATATGTTATTCAAGATATATGCTGTCCCAGAGAGTGGGCTTCCTACCAGGATTTAGGTGATAGGGAATAGTTGCTTTCAGTGGTGCATTCGAACTGATAACTTGTAATGATGAAGTACAAACAATCGATTCGAAAGTTTTACAGTGGTAATCATCATTATTGGTGATCATTTTTACTTTTCTTTGTCACAAGCTCAGCTATATGTTTATCACCTCGTTCACGAACAATAATCGAATGATCAAGTCATATGTAAAATAGCGAATAAAATATGTTGAAAAGGGACTGCTTATATTTCCAGAGTGTCCGTGATAAACTCCCGGTTTTGAAGGGTTTCGTATTGCTTCAACTTAAGTTTCGTTATTTGCTAGTATATTGACACTAGGTTTTTTATAACTTTTTATCACAATAAGTCGTAACTTATTACTTAAGACACTTTTTTGTATTGCTTGTAAAATGTAAATAGAATAGCTAACACTACCAGAACATTTCCCAAAACCACAAAAGCTTCAACTGGATTACACAAGGTATGTGCAAGTAATAGATTCCTAAATTATGCTCGTACAAAGTATGTTTATCTAACCACCCCTCTTTACAATACACATGTTGTTCTACTAATCGGCACTCAAAGACATTAAGGACTCTTATTTATAAGAAAATATCATCTTATTTTGTCTTCACTTTTATAAACTATTTAAAGCCTTTAATAACTTGTAAAATCTCTACATTATACCAGACTTGACAATAATAACTTATACTACATCTCGGGTACTACATACATCTTTACACTCAATCAATTGTCTTTTGAGCAATCAAGTTGTCAATAAAAATGCAACAATTAGCCCGATTTTGCTAGAATATATTGATTTAAACAACCATTTTTTATTTCTATAATTCTTTATATGATCTAAGGGGACTAAACATCATAGAAAGAACAACATAACAATACGTAATTTCAAAAACTATTTTAATTTAACATACGGCTGTCAGTAATGATCAAGTGTCGATGCAATGTGTCAAGATCTTAATCGCTCCTAATCATAGAAAATGTCAATTACATTTTCGGAATGTTTGGTCCCCAACGCTCTTTTCAACTTCGCAGTTCGTTTGACCTTTTTCAAGTTTTCTTTTATTCGAGAGTCACTGATGAGTAATTTCTAGACGAAACACGCCTCTAGAGTAAATACAAAGCTTCAATCCTGCTATCTATGATGAGTTTATATTAAATGATAATTGAATATCTATCTGCTATTTATATGAATTTCGCTAATTTCTCAAATTTATAATATTATTTAAGACCATGTGGTGGAATTAACCCGGTTTGTTTAAAATCTCAACCGTCCCATCTATCAAATCAATTAGTAGAATTATAAAACGTACATAAAAGAGTAAAAATCCGTATAGTTGAAGCAATGAATATTATAATACCAGTATAAAGAAAATCAAATAAATAAAGTACTCTCACTACAATTAGTAGAATTATAAAACGTACATAAAAGAGTAAAAATCCGTATAGTTGAAGCAATGAATATTATAATACCAGTATAAAGAAAATCAAATAAATAAAGTACTCTCACTACAATAAAACGCAATGCCTTACAAAAAGTCGCTCAAAGTTACGATTGTTAACTTTCCAATCATTAGTTCATAATACCAATTGACACACTCCATTTAAGTTTATGTCCGCTCTTTGCGTATTTGAAGTAGAGTTTCGCAATATCTCAATTTTGTATTCAAAGAAGTAAGAAGATACAAGGAAGGCTACAAAAAAACACAAAAAAATAAGATAAAAACCGAAAAAAAAAAAAAAAAAAGAAGACAAGAAATCCACACTGATCAACACTAACCCCTCAAAAAGACGATGAATGCATATTCCTAAGGACGATTGTTGAGACAATATGAGTTATCTGACCATGACTCATTGCCTTACTGTATAATAATGGATTGGTTATTGTCTTCCATATTGCCCGAGACATTACCAAATATATATATACAGATGTAATTTTATAATAACTGATTTTAAATATATTAAAATGAAAACTGTTTCTTTTACTCGACAAAAATCGTAAAAAGATAGAAAGATAAAAATTTCATTTACCAATTGCATAGGGCCCACATTGAGGAAGAATATCACTTGTAGGGTTTATACTTTATTAAATAGTAGTGTTATTTACAAACCATTCTTAGACGTGCAAAACAAAATGAATGGAGTAGCATTTATTAGCTCAAAAGACAACTCTTATGTCATAGTTTTTTACGTTTTAAATGGGAAAGGTTAATGTTTTTCGTATTTACGAACGATCAGTATTTATGTTCGCCAGTAAATGAAAAGCTTTTCTATCAACCATCATTTTGCATGTTAAACGCAAAACGGCTTTGTTGTTAATAAAACAACCAGTTTTTGTAGTGCATTTTACGGATGCTTTTATAAAAATACACAGCTTAATAGGAAAATGCGGATAATGGTATAATTAGCAAATTTAACATGATCCATGTTGTAGCACATCTCAATATTAGTAAGTCGTTTCTATCAGCTTAAATGGACATGGATTAGAGTTTGTCTTTCGTTTTGTAATACATTAATTATTATTGTTTAAAGTTTCGAGGTAGCAAATTTGATTAATTGCTTTCAAGCAAATAAAATTCATTAAACATTTGAATTTTGTTTAGTCAACCATTACGTAAATGGGGAGTGACCGAAGGGGCTATCATTACCCATAATAAAAATAGATATTGTAATGACCAAAATAAAGAGACAAAAACAAACAAGTCCCCAGATTACATTAAACTGAAGATTGAGGAATTAATATTTATCCCTACTAAAAACCAAAGGTGAATTTAGATGAACAAATAAGGGGATGCAGTTCCTGAACTAGTAGTGAAAAACGTCTAGACGTTTGTCTGTTCATGTAATACGACTGGTGTAACTATTTATATTTTGTGAAAATTCTGGTTTAAAAAAAATCTGTGCAAAATTTGTAACCTGAGGAACATTCATATTTTATTTCGTATTTGAATGTTAAACCAATCAAAGGATGATACATGTACATGTATACGTGCACAAGCGTAAGGTTGATTTCTATCTGATGCAGCTCAACTCATTATAGCGTTCGTAACATATCGAAGGGTTACAATTGTATGATCTGGAACTTCTGGTTCAATATCTTCCTTATAAGCAGCAACCATCTATCAATGAAAATATAATAAGCAAGTAACCGATGGCAATAATGAAAAATAATTTACTGATCGGGTCTATATCACAAATCTAATGCAGAAAAAAATATTCCCATGTTTTTACCATTTAAAACAACACTTTGTGAGATGCTTTTTTTATCAATAATTTTATCAGTGCATTTACAACATTTAGACCAGTTATAAAAACAATCCGCTTAACTCATTAAGTATACATATATATATATATATTTACAACTCGTCTAATAAAATCCTCAATAAAAACCAGCTTACAATTTTGTAACCAATCGGCGTTCAGTGTACAAAGGACATACGTAATGCTCTAATCAAAAAGGTGAAAAGTACAAATAAAGTTCGAAGTTGAAATGCATTGAGGACGCAAATTCCCAAAAAGGTCTTGTCAAATGCAGACAAGGTCATCATTTCTGGGGATATATAATCATTTGTGTTTCGAACAATTCAAAATTGTCTATTAACTTTGGCATTTGAAGAACTTCCTCCAAATTGTTTTGACTTCGTCTTTCTATCTCCTTCAAGAAACGTAAAGCTTTATTGACGTCAATTCATCTATCCTCTCTATTTCTCCTATCAAAAACAATTTAATTACTACTTTACTATTTACACAGAAATTTTAGCATTTTGATTTACAATTAAATTATTTTTATTCAGGATTGTATCCCAACTTACGAAAAGTCTGATTAATATGCCACTGTAAAAAAGTGTTATGAGCCAGATTACATAGTTCATCAATAACACATTAAATATTGAAATGACTGTCTTTCCATTGACGAAGATGGCTTAATTGTGATGATAATCTGCAAATTTATTCCTTTCTATTGTTATACATGCAACTATAGGCAAAATGAGATTTTTATTACATATGATGCGTGTTTCTTGTTCGCCTGATGTATGTAGACAACTTTTCTACATGTTTGAATACTATATTGAACACGATTTATATTCCACATACGTCAGAATTGATCATATAAACAAGGAATATTTTGATAATCAGGTTCGTGTTTTTTTAAGAAACTCCTGCTTATGGCAATGGAAATTCGTTATGACTTTGTTTTTATTTCATGAATTGTTCTGTGATCAACTGTGTCTTTAAATCATTCTACAACTTCAAAAGCGTTTCCTTGTTCGTATTTAGACAAGGATACAAAATATCTTTCGGAAATGAATAGAAAATGCAGTCACAATTAACTGTATACAGCTAGGATATTTTCCTCTTAATGTTTTAATTTTATAACATATATAAAATAGGTTAAAGAATCAAACAAATGTTAAATAGTCCTAAATAGTCTTCATAGGTTAAACTGGTCAAAAAAAGTTGAATAAGCGTCGTCGGTGCCTGTTACTTTTTGTTTTGGAAAATAATTCCTCATGGCTTAGAAGATAAGAAAAGGACTGATTTTTAAGAACTATGCATTATATACACGTAAAGACTGTGTGAAGTACTTTGCCGGTTGTGATATTACAAAATAAATTGACAAAGATAATTTTTTCAAAACATTCCTTTAATAGCATTGTCTACAGACCTGCGACGAATCAAATAATATACTTACGGATATTTAATTTATTGAAATTTGCTTTCATAACAATAAAGAAAACATTTAAATCAAGGAATATGTCTCCCAATTTAGGCTCTGGTTCCATGCCCAGATCTGGCTATACTATAGGCTTTCTCCCTTATCCAGATTTGGCAATACTCAAGGTTCTGATCCCTTGTCCGACATTGATTTTACGTCAGGCTCTGATTCCATGTCCAGATTAGGCTATACTTTAGGTTCTTATCCCTTATCCAGACTTGGCTATACTTTAGGTTCTCATCCCTTATCCAGATTTGGCTATACTTTAGGTTGGTTCTTAGTCGTTGTCCTAATTTGGTTTTACTATAGGCTCTAATTTCATGTCCAGATTTGGCTATACTTTAGGATCTGGTCCGTTGTCCTGATGTGGCTATACTTAAGGACCTGATCCTTTGTCCGGATTTAATTTTACTTTAGAATCTGGTCCTGATTTTATTATACTTTAAGCTCTGAACCCTTGTCCTGATTTTTCTCTACTTTAGGCTCTGATCCTTTGTCCCGGTTAGTTATACTCATGATTTGATTGTTTGTATAAGATTTGGGGTTTTCAAAAATATCAGGTTGAAGCATCACTTAAGAGACTTTGATAGTCGAAACGCAAGTATATGGTACAGTTTATGTTATTTCACCTCAATAAAAGGTATAATTTATGGCTGTGCGATCTTTGCAATTGGTATAGAAATTATGTGTCTGAAATTCTGTTTCGAAAAGAGGGGCGAAAGATACCAAATAGACATAATATAACAAAACGGTCAAACTCATATATCAAAAATAAACTGACAACTCCATGGCTATACAAGAAAAAGACAAACAGACAAATAATAGTACAAAAGACACAATATAGACAAACTAAAGACTAAGCAACATGAACTCCACCAAAAATTGTGGGCGATCTAAAATCCTCCCAGTCGGAAACCAGGTTGAAATAGAACAAAAGAATCGAAGCTCTTTTTAAGAGAAGGCGATAAATGTTTACTGTATTGTTTACTACAGTGATAAAATTTTCAAAAGTTAATAGAAACAAACAAAATTACAATTTTCTTCTCAACTGCGAGGAGTTTTATTTTAAAACACCATTTGCATAAGTTTTCAATTTATCTAGTTCATAGTTAAGCAGAACAATTAGATATCAAGTCGACAACATGGGTATCTTTCAAGTTGGATGACAAAAATGCATAACCTCCGATTCTCCATTCATGTCACACGATAATAGAAACGATACTTTTTTATGATTATTTTTGCATTCGATATATTAGGTATCCTGTCAAAGCTTTATACTTAATCTCTAAAGCTACTTTTATCTAGCGGTATTATGAAAATTAAATCACTTGTTGGTGTAAATAAACCAAGCTTTACTATTATTAACTCTGTAGCACATTTTTTTTTTATTTTCTTGTTTCATTTTTAAATAAGAAATTTACATTTAAATTAATAGGCACATGCGTACAGATAAATAGGAAGGTTCGGGAAAGATTAAATAAATATCTTCAATCCTATACAAATTAGGACGCTTTTTCATTTTTTCGAAAACTGCAGCATTTTGTCATCCCTGACATCTTATAAAGATTCTTATTTATTTTCAGCATTTTGACATATATTTATTGATATGTAATTTATGTGTCTGTATGGAGCGACAAATACGTCAAAAGTAAAATAACAAAGATACCGAACTCCGCAGAAATTTTAAAAAAAAAGTCCGTAATAACGTGGCAAAATCAAAAGATCAAAAACATCAAGTACAGCAGTCTGCACTTCTGCGTTTCCCTCGTCTTTAGTTTGTGACTCGGATTTTTCTTCTATCGATTTATGAGTTTTGAACATCGGTATACTATTGTTGCCTTTATTGACATGAATTATAATTGTTATGCATTTAATTATAAATCAACTGTTAACAAAACTTTGAATTTTTGAAATACTTCGGCTTTTCTACCTCAGGAATAGATTATCCTAGCTGTAGTTTCAAAATGTATGGGAATTTCGGGTCCTCAATGCTCTTCCACTTCGGAATTTTATGTGTTACATATTTTTTTTTTATTCGAGCGTCACTGATGTGTCTTTTGTCGGCGAAACGCGTGTCTGGCGCAAATACAATATTTAAATTCTTGTATATATGATGAGTTTAGATAGACAATATTGACAAAACCTGCAGTACAGCAGGCCTTCATAAAATATATGTATAAATCATTTGTATAACATTCATTTTTTTTTATCTTTGTGTGCTTTTTGTTTTATCACTTGAACATTTGGTTTTTTTTATATAACATCATTCGCTTTGTTATACTACAAACAGAAAAAGGAGCTGAAACAAGGTTAAAGTAGCCGCAAAATTACTATTTAATCTTCTCTAAACAAAAATCAGGAAAAATGGAACTGCCGTACCTTTATCCTAAGTTACCACTTACATACTTCTTACAAAATCATACAATGTTAAAAAAAAAATATCCGAGAATTTTACATATCTTATTTAATATTTTGAATTCGGTAGTTTACTGGTAGTTAACAATGAAACATGGCTTTTATGTTAATCCATTATAATACCATTTACTTAAACACCACAGAGTAACAAAATTCAATACACAAGTCGGAATACAAGTATCAAATACACTCATCATTTGTTACCAATAGTTGAAATAAGAATAAATACACTCATCATTTGTTACCAATAGTTGAAATAAGAATAAATATCACTATTTAATCAGCAGATATGAATCTTCACAGCCTTTAATGTTTATACAATAAAATGTCATGTACAATAAATATGGTCCATTAATTGAAATTACAGAATGATATGTCACCAATGATAATCGACGTCAAGAACGATAAGTTCCAGTATACAATTAAACAAATGTATGATGTGTTCAATCTCTAAAGTTTTATTTTAAATTATCGTTTGAAATAATATGATATTAAAGTATTTTCTTACTTGTCTTTTTAAGTTTTTTTGTAGAACAAGTTTGAAGAGGATTATTTTTTGGTTTCCATTAATGTATATTTTTTTAATTCAATTGTTCTGAAGATATCAAGTCCCAAGATGACGCAATAAATATATTTTCTACATGTTTTGATAAATCTTAGATTAAGGTCGATGTTAAATGATGTTTGGATCTGCAAAATAAGGGTGCATGCATATACAAACTCTGTAAAAAAAATTACGGTACCAATTTTCTTGCACCAGATGTTAGTCACTACGATGATTGCGAATATGAATAAAAGATGGACGAAAGATACCAAAGGGACAGTCAAACTCATAAATCTAAAACAAACTGACAACGACATGGCTAAAGATGAAAAAGACAATCAGACAAACAATAGTATACATGACACAACATAGAAAACCAAAGGAATAAACAACACGAACCCCACCAAAATCTAGGGGTGATCTCAGGTGCTCCGGAAGGGTAGGCAGATCCTGCTCCACATGTGGCACCCGTCGTGTTGCTTTTGTGATATCAAATCTGGTAAATAATCTAATTCGGTAGGTCACAATCATGAAAGGGAAGGGGATTGTAGTTACGACGTAAGGAACATATATAGAATCTTAGTCAGCTCAAGGGTACTCAGAATATGTTCTAATAAATATCGCTGATTCCTTGATAATAGTTCATATTATCATAAGATTAATACAAACAAAAAAGTGCAATCGTCATTTTACAAAATTATTGAACAATTTGATTAAAAGAAAAATGTTGCGCTTTTTATCGTATATAGATTAAAACTGACGTGAAAAGGTAACACCCGGCCACCGATGGCTTCATTTAAATGAGGCCCAGGTGGTCGTGTTGTCTAGCGGGACGGGTACAGTGATTTGGTGTCACGATATCTCAGTAGCATGGGTCCTAATCCCGGCGAGGGAGGACAAAAATTTGCGAAAGCAAATTAACAGATCTTACATTGTTGGGTTGATGTTTACACGAGTTGCATATATATATAGATTATATATGCGTAAAAAATATTTTTCACATGTGCAGATAAATATATATATATATGTGTGTGTGTGTGTGTGTGTGTGTGTGTGTGTACGTGTGTTGATAATTGTGTGAATCTAGTGTTTTGTGAATATGTGTGTCAACACATATTCATTAATTCTATCAGTACACCTTGGTCCGTATTGGGGATCATGTATTCCGTTTTCCATAAATTAAATGACCAATGTAATACTTTAAATATTCATTTACCTAGCATTCTGAGTTTTTTGGTTTTTCCTCGATCCTACGAGTGACTGTAAGTCTTTGATTTTACCTTAGCTTTTCTTCGGTAATACTTTTTCAGTCTCTAATCTTATTTTATCTTTTGGAGCACCTGGCTTTACCCCCTGGTGTTTGATAGGAGTTGTGCTACTCAGTACATCGTTTTCTATGTAATCTTTGGTGTACTGTTCTTTGTCTTTTTCGTCGTTTTCGTCGGGGTTTTTTTTGCCTTTGTATTGTCAGTTAATGCTAATGAGTTTGACTATCTGTTTATAATAAAATTGAGAAAGGAAATGGTGAATATGTCAAAGCGACAACCACCCGACCATAGAGCAAACAACAGCCGAAGACAACCAATGGGTCTTCAATGTAGCGAGAATTCCCGCACCCGTAGGTGTCCTTCAGCTGGCCACTAAAATATCTTTAGTCTCTCTTTGGTCAGTATATACCTTTGATCTAGATGAGAAAGAACTTGTTCTGATTTGGTGAAATTCATTTGAGCTTCATAACGAATATTTTCTATGCACTGCAACCAAAAATAAAGAAATAGCTGGATTACTATTGGCAAGCTGGTATCTTTTATACTTGACACGTGTATCGATGATATATTTATTTCTGTCTTTGTGTTGCATGTACCCAGATTTATGTTAAATGAATTGTTAGCTTTTTAGCTATAATTTTTATATATGATTAAACTTCAAGTCAGTGGCATATAGTTTTCAAAGACCAACATAAATCGATTGACGAACCACAACATAAATATCAAATGCACTCTATATCTTTACTCGTTATCCAAAGTTAATAATTTAAATTTATATCCATAGATTATCAATAAAAAGGAATCTTCACGTCCTTTGATGTTTACATGTCATTCTCACGACAGTAAATGACTTCCTTTAATTGGAGATTGATATGACGCCATTTATTAAGACAGATTATGTTAATCCGCTTTAGAAGGACACTTTTTTCAATATGGTTTTGACTGAAACATTCAGCCCACGACCTTTATCACTAGAATAATTGACCCAGTCCATTTTATTAGATAAATACTTGATAAAACTACCTTTTGATGTAAGGTTATGAAAAAAGAGATAGCAGGACAATGAATCCAAAGTTTTTATTTTATTCACTTGTGCACTTTATTGTGTAACATCGTGTCATCATGATTGTCACAATTCATTTTGATATGAATGTTTATAACAGAATGGCGCGAACTTGATCATGTTGAGCTCAGCCAATCAACATAACGTATTGTAATGAACCATACATGTTATGTAATGATTATGCTGACATATGTTTGTTAATGAAAAATTGAGTTTGCATGGACACACTAAATAACATTTACATGAAAGGTTTTCACGGACGCCATCTCGAGTTGGTTGACCGTTATGGAATAACTGTTTCACAAATGATATCGGATATGTTCCTAACGTCGTAACTACAATCCCCTTCCCTTTCATGATTGTGACCTACCGATTTAGATTATTTACCAGATTTGATATCGCATAAGCAACACGACGGGTGTAACATATTGAGCAGGATCTGCTAACCCTTCCGGAGCACCTGCGATCACCCCTAGTTTTTGGTGGGGTTCGTGTTAATTTTTAGTTTTCTATGTTGTTTCATGTGTACAATTGTCTGTTTGTTCTTTTCATTTATTGCCATGTCGTTGTCAGTTTATTTTCGCTTTATGAGTTTGACTGTCCCTCTTGTATCTTTCGTCCCTCTTTTAAGAGATCAAACCTGTTTATACTAGAAGTAAAAAGTCAGGGTCAAATCTCACCATAGCTGGATTAATGTTCTATTTCTCTTTTCTTCAAAAGTGTTCTAAATCTATAAGATTACATATTATGGGCGTACACAGCACAGAATATATAAGTGAAACTTACTATTTTAGATAAACTGTAATAAAATTAACGGTACCAATTTTCTTGCACCAGATGCGCATTTCGACAATACATGTCTCTTAATATTTGAAATCCAAAGCTTAGTATTTAAAAGATGAAGAGCTGTAAATGCTGTCCCATTTTGAAAGTTTCGTTTCATATTGAGATTTACCCATAAAAAAATTCAAAATGTTACATACAAGTATATTGATATTGAGATGAGTAAAACATATTTTTGGGAGGAGGGGAGAGCATTGATGTGCTGATGCCAGTTGTTTTTTTATTGAAACAATATGGAAAAGGCAATGTTTAGCTACATTGTTAATATACCACGTATATGATGTCCAAATATTTTTGCGAAAGACATCATTCACAAAACTATCTTTTCTTATTCAATGTTTTGGACAAATGGCTGTTGTAGCTTAACAGTAGCCATGTCGAATAAATGCGGAAGTTTAATTCAACTTGTACGGATTTGATAAAAAGTATTATTTGACAATCACTTGTCTATGTATTATTCTTATCTAACTCCTACAAATTTATGAGGATACGATTGGTTAATACGTGGTGACTATATATATTACATATAGAGTCTCCTAAGAAATACATGGTTAGTTACCATACAGTGCTAGCAACCATATGGGGTTAGTAAGGAGTTACTTCCCTCTCGAAACAAAAAAGATGCCACAACCCTTTATAAAAACAATACGGTGGTGAGGAAAAATCTAAAAGGATTCAACAGACGACGAAAGTGACAATGAAAGATTTACATAAGTTCATAAAATATAAAGCTAACAAGTTGTTATTGTTGGCATAACTGAATTACTTCTTTTTCGGAATAAAAGGAGATCTCTGAAGAGATTCAACAAACGAAGAAATTGATGAATGTAAAGGGAAATTGCAGCTTGTATAAGACAGATATGTGAATTCATATTCTTTATTCTGAAATAATGAGCTTTTTACTATCAATCAACGGTAATGTAGCATCTACACCCATTCGCACAAGCATATTTTAGTCTCTCCTATGTTTACATTCATCATTTGATTATTTAAAACATTTGACCAGTTTCAAACTTCAAAAGTACTTTTTTCTGGAATTTCTAATGAAGCGAAATAAGTTCACCACATGTTTATTTCGTGGACATTAGTTCCATAAAAAAACAGTAATGGCATCATTTGACACAATATTTAGGTGCACTGTTATTCTGCACTGCATGTAAATATATCAAATGATACAAGTTGTAACAATTGATAAATAGTATCAATAATTACTCCTTTTCAAACGTCATTTTGTTGTATTAAGTAGAAATTAAATACGCTTTCATGCAATCTCTTTGTGAAGTACTGATTAGGTAACGTAAACAAATAGGTACTTTTACGCAGACCTTGCATTGTAAACTGATGTGTAAGTTAGATTTTCCTTCTAAAGTAAATATATTGAGTTATCCTAAGCGGTCTTAATTACAGTAAATGTAAACACTATGTTGATTTTAAGAGACAGTTTGCTATAGTCGCCTTTCAAAATCCAAGTGAAATATGGATGATTAATATGGATGATGATTACCAAGAAAAATATTTATTTTCACCTTCTGTCTTTCGTTTAATATTTCAAAGTTTTCTTTTACCTTATTTTTGTAATTTACAAATTTCAGTTTAACTTATCCAATGAAATTCGTCTTTTTAATAAACACAAGTAGTATATATTTATCTTGACAAATCATCTCAATATTAAGCCATGTTTATATATTAAAATAGAAAAATATATCAATGGCAATTATTTATCTTATCTTTATCTTAGCTAATTTCCTTTAAATTCTATCAAGTAACTATATAGAACTTTCAGGAAAGCACTCTAACAAAATGGTATCATAGATAACCTAACGAGTGTAAGCAAGCCACAATAAATACTGTATAAATAGTGCTTGTAGTCACTTAAAATGCCAAACGTTTCTGAACTACTTATGTAAAATGACACCGTGTAACAATCTTATATAATACAGGACGACACTTTATTGCACAATGCTAAGAGTAGATTTAAATCTATTGTGCAGACGTTCTCGCACCCTTTGAAGTTCATTCGATTCCCGCAGTATTTTTTATTTGCCTTCTTTGTTTGTCTTCTAAACGATTTTTAACTTCGGTAAACTACTGTTGCTTTTGGCATGTTAGTGTAGTCTAGCTTTAAATATCTTTTTTCAACATTTAAATATCAATAAGCAATTCCCTTATCAACTACAACTTTGTCAATTACTTGATATGTTAGCTTCAATAATGGCACAACGGTAGAATTATAATTGTTGACAGCATAGACCATTTCAACAAGTCGACTTTGAATTTAGAGTCAGAATAAAATATGTATCTCTATACTACATCATCATGATACAAATTGATATTTAGTTCAAAGATTACTATAGAGGGCTTAAGAACGGTTGTTTTTTATTAACTGCATTTTGAAATTATCGAATTACGAAGTCCTTATCATTCTCTAAAATAGGAATCCGAAAATTTCAGATGCAGGCGATGTGTCTATTGTGTAATTGATATGGTGCTAATTATAAATTAACTGTTTACAAAACATTCATAAAAAATTAGAATTTTTACCTAGTAGATTACAATATAACGCGGCAGTATAGTTCGAAATTTGGGTCCTCAATGCTACTCACCTGCATATCTTATTTGGAATTTTTAAACTTTTGTTATTGAAGCGTACATGTAACTGATGGGCCTTGGTAGACGAAACTTGCGTCTTCTAACCAAAATTTGAATCCTGATATATATAATGAGTTTATATTAGACAATTCAGAATTACTGGTCTTAGTGAGAGAAATCAATTGGAATCATATTGATCATAGTTTCATTGCAGTCTTTTTTTTTTTTTAGATATCTTCCCTATTTTTTCTTTAAGTTGGACTAAGAGTGTGGTAAATTTGTTTTGCTCATTGCAAATTGATATTATAAACTTAAGAAAACAAGGAACCTTTTCAAAAGGACTCATAAAGTTAACATTCATTTAATTAAACCCTTTAATTTAGGATTGCTCTCCATATTTTAAAATCGGTCTCCCTCACTGAATTGTTTATTTCATTGTTTAATACTTTTATTGATAATTGACTTATACGTACTATTATTATTTTAGATTATTCATCCTCCAATGATATTTTACGTTTTCCATAGCAAATCTGACATCGGCTTTTCTTTAAACATTTAAACACAGTTTGTATCTGCAACTTTTCATTAATCACAAAGTTCATTTCAATGATTCCTTATCAGATTGTTAAGGACCACTTTAAATCATTGCAGTCGGCATTTTCACAGCTAGAAGTCTGTTTTGGTTTTAAATGATTGTTGTCGCATTTGCATTTGATAAATATTTATTTCAAAGCTTATCTCTGAAGTGCTAAGTGGATACATTACAATGTTTTCAAGAAATGCATGTTGCTTTACAGCTCATAAGATGGATTTTCTTTTTCTTTTAAGCGCACGTCTGTTTGAAAATTTGCAAACTCTTGATACAGACTTAAAATTAGATATCTTATTTTTAATTGAGTAATCCCATTCTAATTATCATGATTTATTGTAGTTTATCTTCTATTTGTCGGGCTTCATGACAATGTTTGCTAGACTTCTTTGTCCGATATATGAAAGGTGGGTATATTCCGCATTGGTAATATCTGCTGCATGCAAAATACATCGTACGATAGACTTACTTTGCAATGCAAACTTATTTTCAGACATTTTTAATTTTATGTAAATAATAACCTACACAATATATAAGTTAGACTTGAAATCATTCATTGTATTGTTGTAACGAAACAAAGGTATTCAAACGCATCTAAATTAATTCTTCGTGAAATTGATTACAAATGGATTGAATACAGTACAAGTCATGTGTTATAGGTAGTTAATGCATACTTTTGTTTCCGAATCAAATTTCATTTTTCAAGTGAAATTGATGGTTATATGAACTATTTCCCTATCAAAAGTAAACACGGTAATTCATCAATACGAACATAAATTTCCAGGAAATAATTACCGATCAATTGCATGAACAATACTAACAACTGACAAATGTCAGATGATGACAAAAGTATGAATTTATCAATGTTGATGTCATCGAGCTTATTTCTGTTTGTACGTTTATACAAATTCCAATAGCCTTCATTTGATAATATGTGAAAGGATTGCCTCCGAAATATAATAACATAGATACATAAATTAAATGTATATAAGATGGAAAATATTTTCATCCAGTATGTAAACTATTTTTAAAAGTTATCCAGTATGGAAACTATTCTATTTATCCAGTATATATGGAAACTATTCTATTTATCCAGTATGGAAACCATTTTATTTATCCAGTATGGAAATTATTGATCCAGTTTCAGACTGTAACTCATATGTCGACTTATAATGACAGAACTTCGGAATACTCCATCAGAGACGGCCAGTCCGATTGAACCTTCCTTTCATACTGTTGGCATGATACGAACATTCTCGCTGGTGCTGTAGAAAAACATTGTACGTTGCCAATCCTATCCCGAATAACACTAAAGATAAAGTTATGTAGCTATATACTGATCAAACTTGCATGAATAGAAATTGAACATAAAAGTTGAAAATAAGTTATAATACATAACAATATATATTATCATATATTCATCATTTATATCCATATCTCGATTTATTGTCTGTGATTGTTGATAGTTTACCAAAAAGGGTATAGCTTCCTACTCATAAATCCCTTAAAGTTCCCTTCGGTTAGTATTTTGTTATTATATTATAATATTACGGAAATTATTAAAACAATGCATGCATTTATTTCACTGAACTAAGTCCTTTATGTACGGTGTTTACATAGATAACCAATGGCAACGCAAATGGTTATGGTCACTATACATACTAAAAAGCTATCGGAGAATTGGAAGAAGCGCAGAAAATGATTCAAGATAAAGAATTTTCTTTAACAATAAAGTTCATGTTCACTTTTTTAATAGTAATACTTAGCCGTTCAAGTATATAATACTTATTGGGCGTTAACGTCACTTTTTTGACAATATTTGGAAGAAAAACACTTTCATGGACTACAAGTATATGAAATACTTCTAAAATAATATCCAACTTGGATATCAAAAACATGGATCAATTATTTTGATAAAGTATGAAAAAAATGTGAATTGTATCGATTATATAACATACAATAACTATGTACTAGTATTAGGTAATCCCTTGTACGAGCGTTTATATATAGTAACAACAACTTTTTGTATGCAAAAGACACATCCATATTAGAGTTGAATTAGTGCCTCGTTAACCGTGGAGAATTGAATGCATAATAAATAAGCAAGCAATCAAGCGGAAGTGTAACATTGTTAAGGTGGAGATGAAGTTAAAATTGCAAACAGATATCCTGAATTCCTGGAGTATTTGTCTGTAACACGAAAAGAGATGTATAAATATAGAAATAACTACTTCAAAATAGTGTATTCTCATGAACGATAGAACCATTACTCAAGTAATATCTCAGGGTTAATCAAAACAATGGCATGATGAAGACTTGAGTAGTCAACTTTCCTCTAAGTCATCTAGCGTAGGAACCCGATTAATTATAAGAGAACATAAGTAACTACTGATGGAATCGGATATTGAAAGATCTTTGTGTTCAATTGTCCGTTAAGGCCCTACTTACTGGAAGTTCCTTAGTAACCTTTGCCTGGATTTTAATAAACTTCTGAAGAATCTTAAGTACCAAATGTTTTTATATCTAACTTATATGGTATCACATCTTGAACAGTTGGTAGCCATCTTGCACCATCATATAGTTCAAAATCACAAAATTGATTATCTAAGTATGTATTTATAGTTCATATAGCAATGTAAAGTTATTCATTATTTTCAGTTAAATTCTGCCTCGCCCTGCTCGTCCGAATTTAAAGTATTTAATCTCTAAATTCAATAGGCTATAAACAAGACAAACACAGATATAGGATTAGTTGCTCGCAGTAACATATTATTTTCTCTTGCGATACAATATTTTATTTTACTTTATTGTACATATTTCTTCGATTGAAACTATATATAAATACATGACATATAACATTGTTCCTCTTTCGCATCGTTTCTTTTCGCCCTGGCTAATACCTCCAACGCCTGTACGTACAATACACATAGCAGCAACTACACATATACCTATGTGACCAACTTCAATTCGACGTAACTGCGAGCACATTAGATACTAATAACTTTAAATGCCAAATTTATATAGTACCATTAACCCCCACCCATAAAAACCGCCCAAACTTTCCTCGTACCTCCTGTACTTAACATCAAACTTATAAATAGTACATATTGTTACAAAACCAGTATCCGAAATAGTTATACTAGTTCCCATCTATAAATAATAACTTCAAATAGCAAACGGGAAAAACCCTATTTCAAACGAAATAGAATACATTAATACAAATGATTGGCTATCATTTTCTGAACATTCCATGAAGGTAGATCAAGAAAGGCACTTCATATGCATACGATTTTATCTATGTAATATTCAATTGAAAAAAACATATGCATACATTTTTGTTATATGTCGCATCGAAGGACACCCTTAATAAACATTAACCAATTTATGTCTGAAAGTTAAAAAGAGCGTTTTTTGGGTTTTTTTGCAATATTAACCAAAATATAAAATATAATTTGGGCTTGTTTTTTTTCAATAAGTTAACACGTCAATAGTACTTTATGATATTGTTTGTATCTTTAAAAATGCGCATAACGCAGTGATACGTTCAATATAAGATTAGATTGAAAGACAGTTTTAAATGGTTCTGGTTTGAAATAAATTCATATGAGTTGGTCTTTTTGTTTAACTGTAAACACATTCAACGAAAATATCATTTGTAAGAATTGTAAACGTAAATAATTCATAGCGACAAAAATATCACTTAAACACAAAATGCCACTTACAGCTAAGGATGCAACGCGTTCCTGTTGGGTAATTTGCAACCGATGACATGTTATACTATAATAAAATTACAATCCGTTTGATTCAATTATTCTATATAGCTACGCATAAGAAAGGGTGGATTGAGAGTTAGGTAAATAATGTCGTTCACTACTTGAATTGAAAAATTAAAACATTTATCATGAATCGGACATGAATTAGAGAAAACAAGCCATCTTATGTGCAAACAATCTTTTAACCTATGTTAAGTTATACAGTATATATCTAGACAGTATTGTCCTTATCTGTGATGAATAATTCAAATAAAGAGACACCAACCTATAGATTAAGTCAAATAAAGAAACAGTACACCTGTACAGTATTAATACTATACAATAATAGCATTGATCAAAAGTTAATATCCAAAATTAATAAAGGTTTATTTTCCAGGAGCTCTTCAAAAAACAGGTTATTGTTATAATCATTATAATTATTATTATTATCATTATTATAAAAACACTATAATCTGGTTCTCGGCAGTCTATACATTGATTAGAATATTAAAAAAATGGTTTTGTCAAGAAATATTGCTAAAGTTATAATTATAAGATGGTTTTAGCTATTAACGATAATCTGTCAAGTGAAATATTAACCATCAAGTGTACGGACTGTAGTAAAGACGTATATGTAATGAATCTGGGCGTTACCACGATATTTCAGCAAAGGACCAAAAAGTCACATATGTAAAAAAAAATGTAGCAGTCGAATTTCACTATTTTTTTTTTTGGCAAAACTTGAAGGGATTTTCGGTCCTCAATGTTCTAAATTATTTTGCCTTTTCAACATTTTTTTTATACGATCGTCACTGATGAGTCTTTTGTAGACGTAAAGCGCATCCGGCGTAAATATTAAATTTCGAAATCCTGGTATCTATGATGCATCTACACACCATGATTTCCATTGTCTTTTTACTAAATACTATGGTATCTATTCAAATTATTTGAATATGACATAAAGAACCCCATTAAACACCTCGTCTTAGCAATAGGAACATTAAAAATCATATTGTTCCGGAGAAACGCTGCATTAATCTTCAGCTAGGAAAGAACTTATAATGGAGTATTATTAATAGTTTCAATGTTTCCAATCACGAAAGACAAGCATAACTCTGACGTCATTTTCACAGACGCGTGTAGACGAGATAGTGCTCTTTTTATATTTCTTAAATAATGACAATATACTTGTAATCGTTAGTTAGTTTAAACATATTTATTTATAGTGGATTGGGAAACAAGTTTTGCAACTTATATTAATCCCTTTCCACTTTGCGAGTGCGAGTGCTGCCTTGTAGCGGCATTAGCCTACTCTTTTTCGAAATCTACAAGGGTGTCTTTAACGTGCAAGAGATATGGCTCTCTCTTAACACGGGTCAGCCATTTATCGTCCCCTTCCGACGGACTATCATCGTTTCCTTAAGACCATACTCGCAAATGGTGTCAAGGGAGAGCCGAAAATTGAGTTCCTGAAATTTTCATCCCAAACGGGAATCGAACCAGGAACCTTTGTGTTAGTAGTCCGATGCACTAACCACTACACCACGGCTATAATCATTATAAGTACACGTTTACATATGAAAGCCTAAAAGAAGAATTTGAATCCAACGATTTTTTCTGCTACATGATCGATTATTCTGTAATATAGTATATGTAAATATTAAGAACGTGCAAGAACAAGGAAGTAATTATCAAGTACCATTGTATAACATGAAACATGTAGGATACGGTATTATTATTAACAATACTATGCTTATAAACAAAATATATGTAGACAAGCTGTTGTTGAAAATAGCACATTCTTTTGAACAAAGTTTTAAAAAAGAAGAAGGGTAAACTCACAAAGCCTTTTTTCGGCTTTGTAAGTTAGATTTTACTAGAAATTTTTACACAAGTTATATTTCTAAAGACTTTTCTTCAATAATTATGGTATTCTTCTGAGCACAAAATGATATCCACATTTAGTCAGAACTTTTATTATTCAAAATGTATTCATTGTTAATATAATGGTTTACGGGCTTATGTCGGTCATTGATAAATTAATATTAAGGAACCCTTATATTCACATGTAAGAAAAAGCAACAGTAGTATACCGAAGTTCGAAGATATATAAGATTTCCTTTTACAAAAACGATATAGTTGTACGGCTGTAGACTTCCAGCATAAGAATATACACTACAGAGACTGTTGAAAATCCATGGTTTTGTGGAATACTACTGGACATTTGAAATTTACCTGCACTGAAGATTGCACCGATAAAATCACCAGAAATTTTATTCAAGACAGAAACATTAAATGACATAAGTTATCAATAATGTGTAGATCCATATTACCCTCTTGAGAAAATTTTAAGAAAAATATAACGAAAATAAAAGTGAGCGATTGCTAGATTTATGAAATGTAATTATTAAATTACATGTCTGTTTCATAATAAGTAGGTTAATATGTGATTGACTAATATTAAGCTCGCGTCATTCTGAAATCAGCCTTCATTTGAAAATGAAATATATCTTTCAGCTTCCCCAATAAAGTGTACAGGTGAAAAAACAAACTTGAGAGACATTTTGATTTTATTGACCTAGCCAAAAAATGTATTTATAAGTATTGAATGCTTCTATCGGTATATTGAGTTGTCAAAATGTTGACCGTGCGCACACTTTTAGAATGAAGCACTTCTGCACTTCATACAAAATGTATTTCGGTCAATGCTTTAACACCCTAATAAATTTACAAAAAGAAACATTTATTTCTTAAATCAAATTCGAAGGGGATTTTGTATATAAATTCAAAACAAGAATGTGTCCACAGTACACGGATGCCCCACTCGCACTATCATTTTCTATGTTTTGTGGACCGTGAAATTGGAATAAATTCTCTAATTTGGCATTAAAATTAGAATGATCTTAACAAAGGGAACATGTGTACTAAGTTTCAAGTTGATTGGTAAGTTCATCAAAAATAACCTTGACCAAAAACTTTAACCTGAAGCGGGACAGACGGAAAAACGAACGGACGGACAGACGGACGGACGAACGGACGCACAGACCAGAAAGCATAATGCCCCTCTACTATCGTAGATGGGGCATAACAATCACAATCAATATTTCTTATTTTAGAAATAATTTATCTTACTATTGCCTTTGTGCTATTATGATTCTACAAATTTATCTTAAAGAATTTCCTGCGACAAAATCGAGAAAAACATTAAGACATTAAAGGTCAGCTATCTTATGTTGAACTTTGGTACTGATGTCAGTTAACTTCTCAGTAATCTATTCTGGATGTTTGAAAAAAAACCATGATACAATCACCAGACGAGTTTAAAATGATTCATCTCTTTCTTTTTAGGAGTAACATAGAACAACCTATAGAAACACCTAGTAAACGAGATTGTGCGGGATTTCCATGTATGTATACACATCTTTCAGCAAAAGCAGGAAGGGCATCGTTATATAGAAAATTGGCAAGACTTATAGACGACTGTATATCGGATTTAAACTGTAACCCAGGTTGGTATATAATTAAACTGTAATCTAGGTTGGTATATATTTAAACCTATATGAAAATCAAAGAAAATTAACACAATGAGTACATGCACATATCTTTTGAACAGAACTATTTGGAAATACGCGACGTACGCAACATCACACACTCTTCTACTAGTCATACTTCTATTAGTCAAAAGTTGAATTAGCATTTAACAAATTATCTAGAATCATCTAAATTACAAATTAACTAAAACTAAATTTAAGTTTTTCGTATACCCTCTATATTGTCTTGTCCAGCTACAAATAGTTGGATAAACGAGAAAATGGCATATTGGAAAACAAAAAGTATGTTTACTTAGTTGTTTGGTTAGGCTTAAAGAGAACGCCATTCCAATTAAGACTTTAAAAATATATTCATTAATTGCTTTATGTGTGCTTTAAATGTATATATATTTATAAGTTCAGTGAATCGCGCCTCTTACAAACATTTTAAAGGCTATATTACGAAATGGAAAAACCTTGAAATTTGGAACACTGCTTAACGTTTAACTTCAAGGTTTTTTCAGTAATTCATATGAATTTCTAGGCACCTCCAGGTATACACAAACTAACCTTGTTTTGAACCCCTCTACATGTGTTTAAGACACCTAATGAACCCTGTATAATAGATATACGTCAGGGGTCACACCTAGATAGTATTGGTCTCTTAAATATTCATAGTTCCATTGTCCCTTTAACCGATTTAAAGAGAAACTTATGCATCACTATACAAAAGTTGTAATATAATCTGATATATTTAAATTAACTCAATAAAGATACCATGATTAAAATTTGTGTAACCCAGTTGCACAAGCTGTCCACATAAGACTCATCGGTGAAACTCGAAATAGAATAAAGTTAAAACGGCCAAATAAAGTTGAAGACCATTGAATGTTTTGCCAATCAAAGCTCAGGTTATCATTCCTGGAATACAATCCTTAGTATATGAAGCATGTCCATATAAATGATAACTCATGTCAATACTGAAGTACTTGGCTGTTTGTATACTAACACTGGTATCAAAGTGGTAACCGTAATCGGAATTACGACTATCCCAATATGGTGACGGCAGATATAGGTAAAATCTTTGAAGTCATTTTAGCTCACCGGGCCCGAAGGGCCTAGTGAGATTTTCTCATCACTTGGCGTCCGGCGTCCGTCGTCTGTCGTCCGTCGTCCGGCGTTAACTTTTACAAAAATCTTCTTCTCTGAAACTACTGGGCCAAATTTAACCAAACTTGGCCACACTCATCATTGATGTATCTAGTTTAAAATTTGTGTTTTTTTACCCGGCCAACCAACCAAGATGGCCGTCATGGCTAAAAATAGAACATTGGGGTAAAATGCAGTTTTTGGCTTATAACTCAAAAACCAAAGCATTTAGAGCAAATCTGACATGTTTATCAGGTCAAGATCTATCTGCCCTAAAATTTTCAGATGAATCAGACAACCCATTGTTGGCTTGCTGCCCCTAAATTGGTAATTTTAAGGAAATTTTACTGTTTTTGGTTATTATCTTGAATACTATTATAGATGGAGATAAACTGTAAACAGCAATAATGTTCAGCAAAGTAAGATTTACAAATAAGTCAACATGACCAAAATGGTCAGTTGACCCCTTTAGGAGTAATTGCCCTTTATAGTCAATTTTTAACCATTTTTCCTAAATCTTCACGATCTTTTACAAAAATCTTCTCCTCTGAAACTACCGAGCCAAATTAATCCAAACTTGACCACAATCATCATTGATGTATCTAGTTTAAAATTTGTGTTTTTTTTTGGACCAGGCCAACCAACCAAGATGGCCGCCACGGCAAAAAATAGAACATGGAGGTTAAATGCAGTTTTTGGTTATTACTCAAAAACCAAAGCATTTAGAGCAAATCTGACATGGGTTAAATTGTTTATCGGGTCAAGATCTATCTGCCCTGAAATTTTAAGATGAATGAGACAACTCGTTGTTGGGTTGCTGCCCCTGAATTGGTAATTTTAAGGAAATTTTGCTGTTTTTGAATATTATCTTGAATATTATTATGGATAGAGATATACTGTAAACAGCAATAATATTTAGCAAAGTAAGATTTACAAATAAGTCAACATGACCAAAATAGGAGTTATTGCCCTTTATAGTCAATTTTTATCCATTTTTCGTAAATCTTAGTTAACTTTTACAAAAATCTTCTCCTCTGAGACTACTGGGCCAAATTTTACCAAACATAGCCAGAATCATTATTAGGCTATCTAGTTTAACTGTGACCGGGCAAACCAACCAAGATGGCCGCTAAGGCTAAAAATAGAACATAGGAGTAAAATGCAGTTTTTGGCTTATAACTCAAAAACCAAAGCATTTAGAGCAAATCTGACAAGGAATAAAATTGTTTATCTGGTCAAGATCTATCTGCCCTGAAATTTTTAAATGAATCGGACAACTCGTTGTTAGGTTGCTGCCCCTAAATTGGTAATTTTAAGGAATTTTTGCTGTTTTGGGTTATTATCTTGAATATTATTATAGATAGAGATAAACTGTAAACAGCAATAATGTACAGCAATTTAAGACTCAAAAATAAGTCAAAATGACCAAAATGGTCAATTGACCCCCTAAGAAGTTATTGTCCTTTATAATCAATTTTTAACAATTTTCATAAAATTTATACATTTTCCACTGAAACTACACGGACAAGTTCATAATAGATAGAGATATTTGTGAGCAGCAAGAATGTTCAGTAAAGGAAGATGTACAAACACATCACAATCACCTAAACACAATTTTGTCATGAACTGTCTGCTTCCTTTGTTTAATTCAAATATGCCAAGGTGAGCGACACAGGCTCTTTAGAGCCTCTAGTTCTCAAATGTAGCATGTTTTTGTCAAAAGCTACTCAGCTGCAAGGTTTTTCTATACCATTACATCATATTTGAATCGTTACGGTGCACTGGAATTGTCTAAGCGCTTTGAAAATTGCCGTTGAAAAATGCAGGACTCAGACAACAGATAATAGTAATTATATTATTAAACAAGAATGTGTCTAAAGTACACGGATACCCCACTTGCACTATCCTTTTGCATGTTCCATGGACCGTGAAATTGGGTAATAATCTAACTTGGCATTAAAATTAGAAAGATTATACTATAGGGAACATATGTACTAATACAATTAACGGTACCAATTTTCTTGCATCAGATGCGCATTTCGACAATACATGTCTCTTCAGACTGAGTGATGCTCTAGTTTCAAGTTGATTGGACTTCAATTTCACCAAAAACTACCTTCACCAAAAACTTTAACCTGAAACTTCCACTTTCATTCTCTATGTTCAGTGGACCGTGAAATTGAAGTCAAAAGTCTAATGTGGCTTTAAAGTTAGAAAGATCACATCATAAGCAACAAGTTTCAAGTTGATTGGACTTCAGCTTCATCAAAAACTACCTTGACCAAAAACTTTGACCTGAACGAACGGACGCACAGACGAACGGACGCACAGACGAACGAACGGAGCCACAGACCAGAAAACATAATGCCCCTCTACTATCGTAGGTGGGGCATAAAATGAGAAGATAATCGTAACTGGATAGTGTTTTATTGATATTGACACTAAAAACGTTTATCTGATAGCACATGAAGAAATCATGGTGATGAATGAATCACGTTTCAACATCTTATGACATTTCTTTTTGTGCATATATTATTAACTAATGAAAACAGCTACATACTAATATATCATAAAAGTGGGAGGGTGAACAAGTTTCTAAGAAATTTTGAAATAGGAAAAACACAAACTATGTTAAAAAACAGAAAACTCCAAGAACTAGGAATGTCTCAAAATATGGGAATGAGCGAAGAGGCAATTTTAAGGAAGTTATGATATATGGCAATAATGGTCGGGCGAAACGCATGTGCCACCCTACATCAGATTTGTGATTAAGACTGTTAAAAACATTGATTTATCCTGAATAAAAACATAGTAAATGTAGTAAATATTGTAAAATCATTTATTGCAGGTAGCTATATGTGCATTTTCTGCCCCCGGGAAGCCACTGCTGATTCGATTCTAGCCCATACCCTATTATGCCATAATGAAGTACGAAAAACGTTTAGTATTCGCCAGAGACATTTTGGCGAGAAATTAGGAACTACAATTTTGCACTTTTGGGATATGGGATATTGCTAATCCCCCTCCATTTTCTCCACACACAAAAAACCTTAAACGCGCACATAACATTGAAACTGTGAAAGAAATTAAAATATATACTTACCACAATACCTGACTCGACAGCTGCCTCATTTTCAATAGCTTTGACAGGTACATTTATATATTAAAAGATTATGCATACTGTTGTCAGTTATAAGGGTGTTTTACAATAATAGTGTGGATTTCAGACCTAAAAAAAGGAAAAATCAACTTGTCGAATTTTTTATTCTGGAGTTATTTTGAAAACCTCTTTTATAGACCTGTTTGTAAGTAAAAAGTGCAATCTAAAATACTCTTTAGAAGTATATCATTTTCATAATGCATGTACTGGTTCGTAGGGGCACATAAGTCCACTACAAAACTGCTTATAAACGCACATCTTATTGCATTTTAATGTCTCCTATAGACATTCCAGTTTGTTTTACTTTATAAACTAGACAGATCTCATTTTTTTTATGAATTTGAGAAGCAATTTTATCGATAAAGATTAGACAGTACTTCACATATGAACGTACAACTCATGTTACGTAGTGGACATTTTGGTGAGTGTCGTAGGGGACAAAACCGTTTCGATCGTAGTGAACAAAAATTTCGTAGTTGACATCAACCCTATTCTATGTTGATAAGATAGTGAAAATTACACGAAACTTACCCTTGTTATTTGTTTTGCACGAATATAATTGAAAAAGTACAAAATCTCCAATACTTGTTTCGTAGGTGACCGTTTTGTAGTAGACATATTTACAGGTTTTATTTTTTCCCCACAATCCCTATATTGCAATAGTAACAAGAATGATTCTATTCATCAAAGCAAGTACTAAGTTGTACACTGATATTTGTTTCATAATTTTAAAACCAGATACTGAAGGAGATTTGAACCGTTTCGTAGTGGACATTAACAAAAATACGGTATCGTTCTTGTCCTTTTGATGTGCTTTTCTTTTGCTTCCGTTATTAAAGCATAACTTCTTTTGTTAGATCCTCATGTTTATATCTCTTGCACATTGAGAATGAATGTTGAATAGGGCGTCTAGGGACATGCCATTTTTTTTTTATCATTCAGGGATCAATATCTTTTTAATCCCTCTAAAAATAGTATGTTTCTTTGCTTAAAACTGTTAAATCTAATTCCATTTACTAGCTAGGACAAAAAATCACTTGTACAGATCTCACACATTTTTTTAAGGGGCTAGGACAAGAAATCACGGTTTTATTGAAAAACGCCCATAAATCGAGATATATAAGTAAATTTGTCTTGGATATTTACCTGCAAGTTTCTTCATTTATTTTTATTTTCCGTTAATGTTATCAATTAACTAGACATTTGCATTTTAACACACAAAATACCATTAAAATGCTGAAGAACACATTTATTATTTTTCAGTAACTATTATCCGATAAAGAAAATTACGATTATTTAACAAGAAAACTTCCATAGAGTTACGATTATCATCCCGAATTTTTCAACGGCAATTTTCAAAGCACTTAGACAATTCCAGTGCACCGTTACGATTCAAATATGATGTAATGCTATTGACAAAAAAATGCTACATTTGAGAAAAACGTCTGCAAAGATTTTACCTATATCTGCCGTCGCCATATTGGGATGGTCGTAATTCCGATTACGGTTAAACTAAGTTTGCAAATCAGACAAGTACAGCCGACCTGGGCTAATTTTTGCTTTCATGTTTATGTGATATTTATTTTATTTGGCTATGAATATAACGTTAACATTTATCTATGGTATGCGTATTCTTGGTATCTTGTAGCAATTAAGTGTCCCAATAATAGAACATGTATAGTTTAATACTTTTGACTTTGTATTTTCAGGAAGAAGGAAAAGATCTATAACCAGTGCTTTAGAATTACTGACAGTCAGCCAACAAAGTTAACAAGAAATTCACCGATAAGGCTCACATATCATTCTGTTGTTCAGTATTTGTTTTAATGTATTTATTCATTAAAGAATGGAAGGGTAATAATTTATGTAAATCAATACAGATTTAATGCGGGTGAGAGAGTGTAGTAGATTTTCATTAAGTCAGGTTATTATACAATTTGTTTACTGTTTAAAACTGGCTTATATCTTTTCCTCTTTCATATAATCATGATGGGAGACATGTCCCCTGCCGGTGATGTTTTATTACATGGATGTATTGGTAAATAATATTTTATTATCATTTTACCTTATTTCATTGTATTTTTTTAAGTAACATGCTTGATTATTTTGATTATAAATATAGAAACGTTCTACAATTTTACATTATGTCATATGCCTTCGAATTGAATTGAAATACTAAAATGTTTGCCACTAGACGTTAAGAAACAAAAATGAACGAATTGATAATTGAATAAATAATTTACAGATACTTGAAACTATGACTAGTTTTGTTGAAAAAAAATAGGAAACCCATCTCTAACTAGGAATGTCCTCTTTTTTCTTTTCTTTTATGTTTGCAATTGGTTTTTGTTGAATTTTAGTTTTCAGGAGAGTTGATTAAAAAAAAAATTCAAAAATTCTGGTATTTTTTACTGTCTTAAATCGATTCATAATTTTATCTTGAATTATTCATGGAGTGTCAAATCCTGAAAATGCACATTGAACAATGTAAAAGAGGGTTTTAGTTGGTTTTTTTTAATTGGCCCGCATGTAAATAGAATACGCCCATTAGTAGCTTTCGGCTGAATCTTTGGTCGGGTTGTTGACTCAATAACACATTCCCCGATAGCATTCTCAATTTTATACTGAAAATTCTCCCCAACTTTTATTTTTAATGAGATATGTATATATGCTTAATTGGAATATAATTTGGAAAATAATTTTAAAGTTTTATTTTGCTCTACTAATGCTATATGTAAAATTCAGAAAGGAAATAGGAAATGTGTCAAAGCGACAACAACCCGACCATAGAGCAGACAACAACCGAAGGCCACCTTCATTGTAATAAATGTTGCCCTGAATGTGAAGTTTTAGCTTTCCTAGCGATATTTAATTTCATTTTTATTTATCATGTCAATTAGTGTATGAACATATATGATCATTTCAAAGATACATTTAGTTTTATTAACATGCTCATTAAAGCTAGCAATAAATGGTTTGTCGAATGTCTTTCAAATACGTCTATTGCTTTTCTAACGCCTGTCAATTTTCCTGTTCATTTATTTGTCTAAGATTTAATGCCTAATTTTCCAATACACTGATGGCTTTAAATGGTCTTTTTTTCTTCTTTCCATTCCTCTCTCTATATTAAGTATCAAAACTCCAATGCTGTAGAAGAGGGACATTACATTGTCATGTGCGCGTCCTTTTGTTAATGCTTCCGATACATGTTAAAGATATTTGACCGAGAACTTGATACTACATTAATTTTAAACGCAGTACACGTATGTATTGAATGTGAAAATTTCATTTTTTTAATTTGGTATAGCTTTATCGTTACCAACAATTAATGGCTATTTAAAAAAAGTGTTGTTTCACCACATGAAAGATCGAAAAACAACTTTATCAGATAATTTCTTTTTAGCAGTCACTGTATTACCGTCATAATGTTGACGACTAGCCATTTTCTTACTTCCGACTAAATACAGGCTTAAGATGTAACGGAAGAAATGAAAATATAGAATAAAAACTAGAGTACCCAAGTGTTGATATTATAAGAAACACGCACTGTCAAAACACAGAGAAAATGCAACATTTCAGACAATTGTATACCTAAAACAGACGATGTTAACGATAGATGTCAGTATTTCCCCCCTACAATATGTCAAAAAGTCACTTAGGAAATCTTATTAAAGATGGATCAACTATGCATTTGGTAAAAAAATATCTGAACATGCGTGTCCTGCATACACCATGATTATGAATGATCAATTTGATTAATGGCTGTTTGCTTAACATCCACTGACAATGAAAAGAAAAGAAACTTTATATTAGGGTGACTTACTTGGAATGTTTAAACCAAATAATGTGAAAGCCAAGGATGCAGAAATACACGATCAATAAATACAAGATATTGACAAATAGTCCATTCATATTTACGTCGAGAAACTCGCATACCATACATTGTTTATATATTCCACTGAACAATACGAGAATGGAATAAGCTTGACTTACAAATTCATACATCGACTCTTTATCTAAATTTAAGGGAATTGGTTTTTTTAAAGACGACCTTGACTGGCTGTAAAAGCCCTCGAACAGACGGTTTTCCCGGAGAAGCTATTTTTTCTATCAACCTCTCAACTAATTGTCTTTTAAATGCTATGACGTCAACATTTTATGGGAACGTCTGTGAGGGTAATGTCTAGTAAAGGAGGTCAAATAGCAATAAGTGTTTAACATAATTAGTTGGTTGACCGTTATGGATTATCACAGATGACAACGGATATATTTCAATTGTCGTAACTGCAATTCTATCCCCTTTTTCTCTGAATGTTTTCTACCGAATTAGAATAATCCCCGGGTTTATTTCAAAATGAGCAAAACGACGGTTGCCACATGTGTAGATGGATCTGCCTACCATTCCTAACAGTGATCACCCCCCAGTTTTGTTGGGGGTTGGGGTTGCTAACCTTTAGTTTCTTATTTGTGTACTTTGTTCGTCTGTTGGTCTTTTCTTTATTGTCATGGCGTCGCCAGTTTATTTTCGATTGATGAGTTTGAGTATTCCTTCTGTATCTTTCACCTCTCTTTTACATAATTAACACTCTCAATGTTAATTTTACTTAGATTATTGATTATTTTAGATAATTGATACTAATAGGACTTTGTTGGCATGAAAATAAGATATTATTTTACAAGTTGTTTATATTGATATTCACACAACATAATAATTGACAGTTCCACCAGGCATTGTTGTTTGTAGGTAACACATTTTCGTTCCATTGAAGACCGTGTTAAATGTCTTAGCATAGTTATCCGTCACTTCGAAGTTAACAATCCTGTTGTCATGGATTGCACTCGTAACAACAATGTATTCTGACTGTACTGTACCTGTCCGACGTACCAGAGCATTCAAAGAGGAACTGATGATCTCTTGAGAGTTTGAGACAGTTATATCAAAATCTACAGAAAAAATCAAATCTTCAATTTCCTGGGTTTTATTTTCTTATACTAGTAATAAAGACAACAGCATATTTGTTATTAATGTGGCTGAAACCGTATACCTATCAAGACTATTTACTCACATTAATTTGGCTGAAAAACGTTTACCTATCAAGAAAATTTACTCACATTAATGTGGCTGTAAAGCGTGTACCTATCAAGACTATTTACTCACATTAATTTGGCTGAAAAACGTTTACCTATCAAGAAAATTTACTCACATTAATGTGGCTGTAAAGCGTGTACCTATCAAGACTATTTACTCACATTAATTTGGCTGAAAAACGTTTACCTATCAAGAAATTTACTCACATTAATGTGGCTGTAAAGCGTGTACCTATCAAGACAATTTACTCACATTAATTTGGCTGAAAAACGTTTACCTATCAAGACAATTTATTCACATTAATAAGAATTCAAAGGTAGCTATGGTTCCTACTATATCATTTGATATATCGCTTCCCACAATTTTATAGACAATTGATCTGACCAGATGCGAAGAATAGATTCAGAAGTTTAAGAAATTGATAATATTTCAACCAGTGTTCTGTATAATTCTATGATTTATCAATTTGTTTTAAAATTGAAGAAATGATAATGATAACAAATATCGAAAATATGACACCAATAACAGGTGTTTATATCGAGGTGTCGGTAGATCTAATGGAACGCTACTATATGACACCAATAAAAGGTGTTTATATCGAGGTTTCGGTAGATCTAATGGAACGCTACTATATGACACCAATAACAGGTGTTTATATCGAGGTTTCGGTAGATCTAATGGAACGCTACTATATGACACCAATAACAGGTGTTTATATCGAGGTTTCGGTAGATCTAATGGAACGCTACTATATGACACCAATAACAGGTGTTTATATCGAGGTTTCGGTAGATCTAATGGAACGCTACTATATGACACCAATAACAGGTGTTTATATCGAGGTTTCGGTAGATCTAATGGAACGCTACTATATGACACCAATAACAGGTGTTTATATCGAGGTTTCGGTAGATCTAATGGAACGCTACTATATGACACCAATAACAGGTGTTTATATCGAGGTTTCGGTAGATCTAATGGAACGCTACTATATGAATTCAACAGTGTTTTGAGTTTAATGTTGAAAACATTCAGGGGTAATGTTCCTCATATTGGCTCTTAAGTTACACAGAAAAGCACATTATTGAGATAAAAAAAAGTTCGCTCAATACTTTCAGCTCAACACTATTAGTTGACTACATTTCATACCTCTCACGTGACCACCGGTAACTGTCCAGGGAACATCTCCTTTACAGAGAAAAAACATTGCGTTATACCACACTCGGCTTCCCGTCATTAAAGCGGATTTGATATCATCAAAGGAATGCAACTGTTGTGGTTGTGATGTTTCGTCTGCAAAAAATCTCACATCGTTGCTGCTGAAACAGAACGTTTATAGACAATAAGAAGTTAGACATTATAATGCATTTTCACCATAGGCTACGGAAAATACCAATATGAAATTCAAAGGATGAATTTGCGCGAGTTACAGTTACGAAACGTGCGTTTGGTGTTAGTACAAAATTTAGTCCTGGTATCTATGATGAGTATTTTTAAATACATGTTCATCGATTTAAACCAAATTCTCATTTTTGATTTAAAAAGTCCTAAAAATAATTCAAAAAAAAAAATAACAAACAAAAAATAACAAACAATTAACAATGCATAGACTCGTTAAAATGTATTAGCATTTGTGCGTAATTCAGATTTAGACGCCATCATAATATTATCCACCGAGGTGGCGTCAAAATACTGCAGATAGTCAAATAAATATAAAGATAAATATAATTCAGACAGACATGCACGTGCAATCGTATAATGATGATATTTCTAGATCTGATAGATTCATGTTATAGGTTGAAATTTATATAAATGGTCGTTTTTTCTGTGAAAGAATATTTTTGATGGGCCGTATCAGTCAAGAAAACTGTTATTTCAGGCGCCTTCCCGATTTAACTTTTCAATGATGGTATTCATTTGTTTTATTGCTTGTTTGTTTTCCATTGTGACCAGTTTTGCAATGCTGGGTTACGGATCAATACCCTTTAAGATGCCTTAAAATGTCACTGAAGTACAGGTTAATGGTTATTCTATGATTTACCGACTAAACTTTACTAAGGTAAAGGTGAATAGTTATACTATGATTTACCGACTAAATGTCACTCAGGTACAGGTAAATGGTTATACTATGATTTACTGACTACATTTTACTAAGGTAAAGGTGAATAGTTATACTATGATTTACCGACTAAATGTCACTCAGGTGCAGGTGGATCGTTATACTATGATTCACCGACTAAATGTCACTCAGGTACAAGTGAATGGTTATACTATGATTCACCGACTAAATGTCACTCAGGTACAGGTAAATGTTTATAATATGATTCACCGACTAAATGTCACTCAGGTACAAGTGAATGGTTATACTATGATTTACCGACTAAATGTCACTCAGGAGCAGGTGAATCGTTATACTATGATTCACAGACTAAATGTCATTCAGGTACAGGTGAATCGTTATACTATGATTTACCGACTACATTTTACTAAGGTACAGGTGAATGGTTATACTATGATTCACCGACTAAATGTCACTCAGGTACAGGTGAATGGTTATACTATGATTTACCGACTAAATGTCACTCAGGTACAGGTAAATGGTTATACTATGATTCACCGACTAAATGTCACTCAGGTACATTTGAATGGTTATACTATGATTCACCGACTAAATGTTAAGTTTAGCATTAGATGATTTAAGTATGTTTCCGATTGCAATACATACTTTATAAGGCACATAGGTAAAATTCAATCACCGTTGGAATAACAATAACTAAATTTGCATGTTCAGTGTGTTTATACTGAAGCATGATTTCATAAACTTAACTTCAGTAAATTAAGCTTTGTAAATGTATATATAATATGCGTTTTGTTAATTATTGCAAATGCATTATCATTTATCAATATCTGATTCATTAGATCTTGTACATGATAAGATATTATTATAAAACTTTTAAGATAACTAAAAAGACTTATATTTACAAATACACTTTGTTCATACTTTTTTGTATTGTTACCAAATGCGCAAGCAAAGGACCAAGATGAGATAACTTCAGATTTGTCTGGTGTAAGAACTGATACCATCCAGTAAACTTCGTCTGTTTGTGTTAAGAAAGCTTGCCGAAGAATGGTTACCAGACCTCCTGCAATACAAGTATCATTGGTTATATATAATATATTTGCGATGTGTGCTGTCTTTTATTGGGGGTGAAAATATGCAATTAATTTGATTTTAAAACTTTAACGAAAAAGGCAGTAATTTAACTATCAATAAAGAAAACACTTACATAAACTAACGACGACCAAACGAGATAAAAAGGTAAGTTTGTTTTCAGGTTTCGCATGTACCATTCATGTGTGTGGTAAATAAGGAAATCAAGGTTCAATCATTGTTTTTGTTATTTCTGTATAATGAATAAACGCCACTGTATAGTATGCTGCTTAACTGTTGATAGTTTGACTGCCAATCACAATTTGAGTCTAGCAATACAAGCCTAAGATACCTGTGGAGTTTCTTTCGAATTTTGACATTGAGAATTGCGCTGTCAAAACATTGTCTTCAGTGTATTGGAAGTAGAAGTCAACTGTTCCACCAAAGGGTTCGTGAAATTCTCCAGGCAAAGACGACGGGTCTTTACAGTCTGTTTCCGATACATAAAATGATATTCTGTATCCACCAGCCATATGCATCATGACGTCTTGGAAACCAAACAGTTCAACCCTTAAATATATTATAAGTCTTATTGTCACAAGAATACTAAGTATCCTTGCTAAACAGCCAAGGCAATTCCAGTCTGGATAATCAAGCCTTATAGAAGATACGACATGTGTAAGTACAGTATACCCTATTTTGCCAATTCTACCTGAATGTTATGCCTGTTTTGTTCACGCGTATCGTTGTAAATGTGACGGAACTTGATGTGGCTGTAATACAAGTTAGAGGTTTAACGCTATAAAACCAGGTTCAACTAATCATTTCCTACATTTGAAAATGCCTGTACCAAGTCAGGAGTATGACAGTTGTTGTCCATTCGTTTGATGTGTTTTATCTATGCCAAGTTCTTCGAAACGATGTTAATGCTAAAAGAGAGTATTTGGTTTCAAAATTACTTAAAAAGAATCTTTGCTGTGGGAAAATATTCATACATGTAACACTCTAAATACTATAAAATGTAGCTGTATAATTAATAGTACTCACGTAGGGTTAGTGTTCTGTATTTTTGACATCCTGTCGCCATAAATAATGTAAAAGTAACCTATATGATAAAATAACTTGTCTGTGTCATTTAAGACAACTAAAACACTTCGTTAAAGCATTTCTTAAAAAAAAGTGTTACATGTAAAAACTCATCTAAGATACCAGGTTTAGTTTGATAGGCCACACACGCGTAAAGTCTATAGAGGACTCCCCAATGGTGTTCGAGTCAAAACAAATAGCAAGCCCAATCAAATACTAAGTAAAATTTCCCTTTGTTGTATGAGAAACTAAAAATTACTTTAATCAAAGATTAAAATGACATATGAAAAAATGTCAACATTGACTGATACACAAAAAAGTCACTTTTGTACAGGTAACAATGATGATTAGCTTATCTTCTAACCTATGACACAAATTAAAAAGTCCAATTGCACGAGGTCACTATTCATTTATATTCATGTTTATAGCAGGTAACCGTCGGCAGTCTTCAGAAATAACCTCGATCGATGTTTAATTAGATTGCGTCTAGACAAACATACAGACAAAAACCTGAGAAATATCATCGAGTTCTTGCATTGCTTATTGTTTATTTCAGAATTCTTGTAATTTTGATATACGTTTTAGTAAGATATAAATCAGCTATAAGAATTTGAGTCAAATCGATAAAAAATGAATTTGACAGATAATATCCCTGTAAATTTCTGATTTTACGTCGATAAAAACCTTCCAGACAACGAAGTTAACGCAATTGACTGGATTTAGAAAGCTAATATTAACTTCATTGTCAATGTTATAAGCTGGTATCCTTTCACTGTTAAATGCTTATAAAAGAGGGGCGAAAGGTACTAGAGGGACATTGAAACCCATTGATCGAAAATAAACTGACAATGCAGGGCTAAACAGGAGAAACACAAACAGACAAACAATATTACACAAGACACGAGCATAGAACGCTAAAGACTAAGGACCACGAACACCACCAAAACTGGGGGGGGGGAGTGATCTTAGGTTTTCTGGAAGGGTGGGTAGATTCTTGTTCACATTGGGTACCCATCGTGTTGCTCATGATACTACAACCACAATAAATAGTCAATTTAGTAGATCACATTCGTTGAAATGTTGTTACGACATTAAGAAAATATCCGATATCATCTGTGAACGGATATTCCGTAAGTAACGGTGAAACAAACTCGTGATGGCGTCCAATAACGTACGAAGGGGATGAACTTCACCCTTTGAAATTTCTGCAACATTTGATTATACTCTATGATTAAACTTTGTAAAAAATAGTAATTACTTGGATCCTAATATATTAATCCCGATTTTGTATTTTTAAGTTTAATTGCATTTTTTTCATATTAAAATTATTTTTACTTGTGAATAAAGTTTGACTCACATATTGCACACACTGTCCTGAACATTTTCCACTTTCAGTTTTAATGTATCAGAAGATAAGACATGATCATACTGATAAGGTTACTGTCAATAAGATAAATTCACCTGTCCTTAAAGTAACATTAAGACAAAAACAATTCGAAGCAGATTTCGATGGTTTTGATATATATAGTGTTAGCATATTTGTTTTCTGACGAGCAAAAAGAAAATAAACGTTTCGATGCATCAAAACCAAAATGAGTCATAGATCCTTATTGCCAAAGAGTATACTTTTCTCATACTTTACGCAATTCGTAAACTTTAAATTGTCCTGAAACGTCCTTGTTCTAAACTAAGGCAGCTGTAGTTTACCGATGTTTACAACTCTTTAATTAAGAAGACAAACCAACGTAGCAAACATACACTGATGTGATCGGATGCCCTTTAAAAAGATCAAGCCCGGTAGAGTTGACAAGTTAAGTGGCTCCTGCTATTTAAGCATTCTGAATGTCACAAAATGCTGATGTCGTTGTTAAAACTCTTCAAAGATGATATATAAGCTTATAGACATTTACGTCTACCAAACTTGTAAGTAGCGCTGGAACATTTGGAAAACCAAATTAAATACGGAGTATAGCTTTAAAACACAAATATTCTGAAAAGTTGTGCCAAAATATGCTTGGTAGTCGGAACTTCGATACGGACATGATTCTTTAACAAACCTTTCTAAAATTGTCCGTTTATAAATTTTTTATTTAAAAAAGTCTACTAAGGTATATCCACTTAAGACGTAGGAAATAAGGTGTTGTTTTCATTTTATGAGTGAGACTCTTTATAAGCTCTTACTTTTTGTAAATTAATTAGAATTTTAGTTCCCACCCATTTTTTTTGGGGTCATAATTTTGACAGATCCAGTTGACGATACATGTAGCTGAAAAAACTGATACATGTGGAAAATTATAGAATAAAAGATAGTTTTCTGATAATACTTTGTTGAATAAGAATATACCAAGTGTGCAATCCAGAAACAATAGATTGAATAACTACCTCATCTTAATAGCACGTTTTACTTCTCTAGGTCTTTGTGCATCTTAAACAATGAACGCCCTCTAATAATTAGTAGACTTATTTTAACTACTGAAATCTTTTTGTTCATAATCTTGTATTATCGATAGTTTATTATTATTCTGTTTATAATTTCTGGCTATCTTTTAGCCAAGAACCAAAAAAAAGGGTAAACTTAAATTCAGCATTCTAGGAAAGGCAAATAATCGTATATGAAGACAAGTAACAATAGATCTAAGATATATGAAAAACATGTGGAATGATTACCAATGAGACAAATCTCCACAACAGATCAAATGGCACAGAAATCAACAATATAAAACACAAATTTTATTCTATTTACCCTAAACAGCAGGCAGCTTAAGTTTGGTTGGAATTGGTTCAGTAGTTTCAAAGAAGATTTTTTGAAAACACGATAAACAAATTGTGTAAATGTTGTAAAAGGGCAATATTAATACCTTAAGGGGTCCATTGATAATTTTGGTCATTAAACTTATTCAAAATAAGAACCAAAAACTGCAAAGTTTCCTTAAAGTTACCAATTTAGTTGCAGCAATCCAACAATGGGTTATAAGATTTATTTGAAAATTTTAGGGACGATAGAATTTCTATTAATGAACACTATTACCACTATGTCAGATTTGCTCTAAATGCTTCGGATTTTGAGATATAAGCCAAAAACTGCATTTACCCGTATATTCTATTTTAAGCCAATTTTTTTTACGAGACAGAAAATAAAACACAAACTTTATTCCAAATTACCTTAAAATCATTCAGCTTGGAATTAGATCAGTAGTTTCAGAGAAGATGTTTGAAATAGATAACACACGGACCACGACGACGTTTATCAGATTTTAAGATCTATTTGCCCTAAAATTTTCAGACGAATTGGACAACCCTTAATAGATAATTTTAAGGAAATTTTGAAGATTTTAGTCATTATTTTGAACATTATTATAGATAGATAGATAGAGATAATCTGTAAACAGCATTAATGTTCAGCAAAGTAATATCTACAAATAAGTCAAACGTGACCAAAATGGTCAATTGGTTCATTATGAGGAAACCTTAGGGAGCTACCATTTGATTTTTATGGGGGGGCTAGGATGAAAATTTTTGTCCTGCCTTTTTTTTTAGTTGTAATCTCTGTCCTGCCTTTTTATTTTTCATCCTACCTGGTCCTGCCTTTTTTTTTTTTTAGTTTATCCTGACTTTTTTTGCAAGTGTCTCATCCTGCCTTTTTTTTTAACTCAAAACTCCTGTCCTGCCTATTTTTTTCAAATTTCATCCTAGCCCCCCCTCCCCCCCCCCCCCCATAAAAATCAAATGGTAGCTCCCTTACTCATTATATTATATTAAATTTTTAATATTTGTATTAAAAAAAATTGTAATCTTTTGTTTGATATGCACATAAACCAAGGTGAGTAATATAGGCTCTTTAGAGCAACTATTTTGTTTGTCTTGACGATCTGGACAAACAACAGTTACTACGAATTATAAACACCAAATATATCAGCAATCAAAGCCATGCTTCAAAGTATTTGTGAAACTGCCTATTGTAGAGATGGCGTGAATCAGATGTGAATACGAATAATATCCAAAGATCTTTTAGAGTACATAAAATCTAAGACTCTTTCATCTTGCAATAGTATTAAAATGGCTTTTCTACACTTTACACTAGTATTCCCCATTCCAAACTAAAAGAATAATTGTAACAGTTGGTATTGTTTTGTTTGATAAAAACGAATGGCCAACATAGATACAAGTAGCATGTCTTAGGGAGGGAAAATCCTACTTTGTATCTTTGTAGATGCTTCACTTCTGGAGGACGTGTTTTCAACAAACATTTCAATGGGAACCAATTGGACCCCTCTCGTTGCCGACTTGTTCATTTATCCTCATGAGGCTAACTTCATTTAGGAACTTCTTAGGAAGAAGTGGTGCCACATGTGGAACAGAATCTGCTTACCCTACAGAAACACCGGATATCATCCCCCGTTTTCTGTGGAATTCCTGTTGCTTAGTCTTTAGTTTTCTATGTTCTGATTTGTGTACTAAATTTGTCTGTTAGTATTTTTCTTTTTTAACCATGGTGTTGTCAGTTTATTTTCAATCTATGAGTTTGAATGTCCCTTTGGTATCGTTCACCCTCTATTTTCTGTATGAATCTAACCTCATAAGAACAATAGAAATGTTGACTTGCTGCTAAAACATACACTCCAAATGATATATTCAATCCAGATAAATTATCAATTTTAGATACAGCGCCTCAGCGAGGACTTTAAAATGGATAATTTAACTACTAGCATCCAGCTTGCACAAATCTAATAATCCAGGAGTAACCATGGAATAACCTGTTTCTCTATAAATTAAATTAATTCATTTAAAGAAAGTACCTTTGAATGCCTTCCAGATTTCACAAAGTTGTCAATATCATGAACACCTGTTAGCATACTTTGATTTATACAGTGAGCTGATAAAGATTGTGACCCTTAAACCCATCCAATCATCTTCTGAGATCACTGGAAATTTTATGTGTTGAAATATTTTAACCCTGATCAGTATGAGTCATCTATGTGGTAAATGTATACCTGGAGTCATATAAGAATCATTTAAAGAAAAGCTATATGCATGATGAAAAGAGTTTTTTTTTTTATAATGGTGTAATTTGACAAATGAGAATACTCAAAATGTCAAATATTTTTTATAACTGATATTTCATGAATTCATATTTTTTTTATATACATACAGTTTAACCTGTGTAATCTGAAACACTGGGGTATCTGAAAAAATGTTTGATAAAGCAGAGCATTGGAATACTCAGGTTTTTTTCTGCAGGGATAGGCATATTTTGGTACTATGAAAATGTGTCGGTTAAAGTTGGCTGAATACTCAGTGTTGAACTAGGCAGGTTACACTATAAATTAGACCATTGGCTTTCTCATTTGAATTATTTTAACATTTGTCATGTTACGATCCTTTTGTAGCTTGCTATGCAGTGTGGGTTTTGCTTATTGTTGAAGTCATACAGGGATCTATTTTTGCTAAAATCTAAGTCATTTGTCTCTGGTGGATAGTTGTCTCATTGGCAATCACTCCTTCTTCAACACTCTAGATTTTTAGTACCATCTAGAATTTGGTAAATTTCTATTCAAATCCTCACATCTTTAAAATTCTGAAAACAGAAACAAATCTGCACCAAATAGACATTTCTACATGTAGATTTAAATCTGATTTGAAGATCTTTGAAGCATCTTCTAGATTAAGGAGGCTCGCGGGATTTTCAGAAAAAATTAAACATTAATTTTTCATTACAAATTTTATTTGTTACCTATAGTTGTTGTTACTTTTTCATATGGTACAAAAATCATTCCAAAAAATCTGTTCGTTTTGGCCTCAGGTGACTTTTAAAATGTAAATATCATTGAAAAAGCTCCAAATTATCTCCCTTTGGTGCAAAAATGCCATATATCTTTCTTAACTCATCTGTGACCTATATTTTTTATTGCTTTTTTTTAGAATAAGCTGTACATAAAGTAAATAATTGTAAAATTTAGGCGATTTTTGTAATTTAGTATTTTTTTTATTTCGATATTACCGCTATTTCTCCTATAAGTTCAACAGAAAAAACGACATTAACAAAAATGTATTCTTTTAATTAATTTGAAAATTGGTATGGCGTTCATTTTCACTGAACTAGTATATATTTGTTTAGGGGCCAGCTGAAGGACGCCTCCGGGTGCGGGAATTTCTCGCTACATTGAAGACCTGTTGGTGACCTTCTGCGGTTGTTTTTTTCTTTGGTCTGGTTGTTGTCTCTTTGACATATTCCCCATTTCCATTCTCAATTTTATTCTTCCGAAGGCAGATTGTGAGCGTAAATTAACGGTGACCCCATTTTTTTATTTTATTTTTCTATTAAGTATAAGATAAAGTTCATTTATAGAAAAATAAAGAGAAATCCTATATTAAATTAAAAAAAAATGATTTAGACCCTTGAGCCCCCTTAATATTTCTCTTAAGGCTAAATGCAAAAGGATGACCAACATAAGTTAGATGGTCACCTCTTGTCAGAGAATAAAGGGGTAAATCAGTAGAATGATTCTAACATTAGCAATTTGTAATTTCCCTGATGTGAATAACAGACATGGGGTAATTGAAATATGTAATTGTAATTGACTGTAATTAATTACAATTTATCATGTAATTGAATGTAATGTGTAATTGAGCATTTTTTCAATTACATGTAATTGAATGTAATTAATTACATAGCCAAAATTGCCTGTAATTGAAAATTACTTTTCAATTACAAGTCAATTACATTTGAAATTTTGGATCAAAAGATTAAATCTTGTGTTTTCTCAAAAAATTATTAAAAGCAATAATCTTAACAAATGTTGTAAGCTGACAAAGAAAAGCCTTCACAGTATACTTTCTGTATTAACACAACCATGGTAGATTCTTCATTTTGTATTGAATGATAAAAAAAATGTAGACACATGCCATAATTTTAAAAGAAACCACTAGGAAGTCACTGTCTTGACCTTAATTAGTAGATTTAGATAGATATTTTAAGACATTGATTTAACATAATTAACTTTATTCAAGGACTTAAATAACCAATAAATATAACCTATCTATTTGTTTTATTACAAACTATATAATGACTGTTTTTATTACAGTTATGTTAAACAGATATAAGGCTAATTAGAGAGAGATAAATATACCCCTAGGGCCTATAGGTACATGTTTAAATTCTTGAAGGGATAATGCATATGACAAAATCTCACTTGCAAAATTTGTTCACTATATATATGAATGTTGAAAGAAAACATTTTATCAGATTTAAAAATGAGCTCCAAGAGTGTACTGGAACATTTTACTGTTCCTGATGACTTCCAAAATGGAAATACTTTCAAAGGAAAATGTATGCATTGTGGCACCCTCATTAGTGGAAGTTATAAAGTTACATCCAACTTTGTTACACATATGAAGGTAATACTATATAAGAATTTTAAAAATTACTAAATTCATAATGCTTCTTTTTCATTTCTAACCAGATTTCATTTATCTTATATCCTCTAATAGCTTACATTTAAATTTGGAAAATATTTTGTTTATTAAATTAATTAGTTGTGATTAAAACTAAAGTTTATTTTTGTTTTAAGAAGTCAGATTTCTAAATCACTTATTTAAGATAAATAATTTGAATAAGCTGGGATAAAAATGAAAATCATTTCAAAAAATAAAAAATAGTGCTCTTTTTTTTGTATCATTTACAATCAAATAAATTTAAATAAATGTAAAATTTCAATAGGTAAATTAAAACAATTTAATATTTTCAAGATATTAAATAAGGCCTTTTGTAATTTTCAGAGAAAACACAGAGATTTGTACATTCTGCATTCTGAGAATAAAGAAATTCAACCAACATTGACACAATGCATAAAAAAAAGTGTAAAATATTCACCGTCTGATCCAAAACAGTTAGAAATGACAAATGCTCTTATAATGTTCATAGCTGGGGATCTTTTACCACTCTCTATTGTCGAAAGTGAAGAATTTAAAAACTTGATGGAAAAAGCTGACACTAAGTATCAAGTGCCTAGCAGAAAGCATTTATCTTCGAAACTTCTACATGAAAAATCGGTTGAAATAAAAAATAACCTTGTAAATACTCTTAAAAGAGCTGAAAGTGTGTGTTTAACCATTGATCTCTGGTCTAGTAGACAAATGAGAGGATTTTTGCTATTCCAGCCACATCTGCACCAGTTGAACGCTTATTTAGCACTGCTGGAAAAACAATTAGGCCGGAAAGGTGCAGACTGGCTGATGGAACATTTGAAAAGCTGATGATGGTCAAATGTAATGGGAAAATGCTTAAATAAGTTATATGACACAATACAAAAATGTATATACTAGTTGAACACTGTCTAATTGTTATAACTATAGAGCAATGTATAATACTTATGTACATATCATAGAATAAATGCATGTTTTCAATGTTTTATCTTAATTTTCCTTTCAAATGTAATTGAAGTAATTAATTACATTTGCCAAGTAATTGGAATGTAATTAATTACATTGGTAAAAAAAGTCAAATGTAATGTGTAATTTAATTGAAGATTTTGTAATTGTAATTGAATGTAATTAATTACTTTCAAATGTAATTGACCCCATGTCTGGTGAATAAGTAACCAAATATAATGACTTTGGAAGAAAACAATTGCTGACTATCCACATGTTTAGAGCTTTAATGACAATAATGAAACTAATAATTTTCAGATTTTCTGTTAGTCACAAAGATGATTGAAGACTATGGCATGATCTTTATTGTTTTGATCTTATCATTTTGGTTTTTCAATCTTATACAATGGTGGAACCAAAACATGATATTGGCCTTTCACAGATGAAAAAAGAGGCAGATTTGATTTAAGCAGTTTTAAGCACATGGCTCACTGAGCTGAACAAATCAGTGTTTGTTTGCCTGCCTTTTTTACTTACAAAGCTTTCAGTAACTTTAACATTAAACCTCCTGTAGCTTTCTTCAATGGACCATTCTCAATCCTGAACATTTTGTCTATTAACCAAGGTAATGTTTAGATTAATGATCAGGTACTTTGCTTACTGCCACCACTGACATATACAAAGCCATTACAACTTCTCCCACTTAAACATATTACATTGTTTTACAATCAGTCACTAATCATCTTTGAATTCAATATCTCCCACAACAGTCATTGTATTGTCTATATTTAGTGGAGGTTCTTCTGTGTTTAAATCTTCACATGTTAATGACGATTCCTCTGTGCTCAGTCCACATTCTTCTCCAGCATTCACAATATCATGTACAGAATTAGACTCTTGCTGGTGCTGCTGCTGAGCTAAATGCTAAAAAGAAAATTGTATTCATTTTACAAACAGCTACTAGACAAACAAAAAATCACAAATCTTTGGCATAACACGTATATCTCAAATGTTTTATCAAAAAGACAACTACTCTCAAAATATGAATGGAATGAACCATTTTTCAATGCCATGACAATCAACTCAGTGTAAACTGTTAATGATATTGCTTTGACAAATGTTGAAATAGCAAAATTCTATGCATTAATGGTGGTAACTTTATAAAATTTCAAAGAGGTATTAGGTCAATATCATATAAAATCATTTTGCTCTTAAATAAATCTTCAAGCTTTTATAAAATATACAGCTTTAAATGGGTTTTTTTCTGACAGCTTTAATATTATGTTCTATCTTTGAACATCACTTGTAACCAAATGAATAAAGTTTTCAAATATATATAAACAGCAAAGGACAAGGTACATTTTGGGCCAATTTGTCCTAAAATGAAAACTTCAGAATTCAATGTTAAATCTATTTTCTTTAATTAAACATGCTGTTTAAATTAAAAATATTGTCCAGTCATCTGTTATATAGCCATGACAAGACACATAAATAGGGAATGTGTCCATGGAACACAGATGATGCCACTATTGCATATAACATTATAAAGGGACATACATAAGAACTGTTAATGACAGATAATATGACGATGGTACACCTGTAAGGTCCCTATTCTTCAAAACAGTGATGGTCCAAAACTTACCTGTAAGGCTTCTAGTCGTGAAGGATCAGTGATTACATATACATGTTGTCCATTTTCTAAAACAGATATGGCCGTGACTCCTCCCTGTAGTTGATCTAATGTCATTGTTCCAGGGAGGGTATTCTGTATAACTGTTGTGTTATTATCTTCCTGAGACTGCTGCTAAATAATAAATTAGAATGAGTGCCTATGAATCAACTTTTATGTATATTTTTATGCAACACAATTTGCTCAAGAGACAAAAAGGAAAATTTACAACAGGGGAAGAAAAATTCCCTCGTTTTCATATATTTTAGTGTAGAATTGACAAAATAATTGACTTTCTAATTGAAAACTGAACTTATCTTTGAATATCCTTCAGATATATAGGTCTGGACAGGAGGCTACTTACTGTCTGACCAACATATACAAATTTCAGTAATTAAAAATACCAAGTATACAAGTTATTCAAAATAAATGAAAAGACCACAAAGATGTCTCATTGGTCAACATTCCACATCTCCTTACTTGTTGTATGACCTTAACATTCTTTTTATGCAATCACTGAATCATGACAATGAGATCAAAAACATTAGACATGTGCAAAACAGATCACAAGGCTTTCAAGAAAGTAAATATAAGTACTAATAACTTGTTTCACAATCCACTATAAATAAATATGCTGAATTGATAAATATATATCCAAAGACAACTGATATATGCCAGACCAGACAGAAAGCAAATCTTTTGAAGATTTAGATTATCAATGTCTTCTACCACCCATCATTTATTATATCTGAATTTAAATTACCATCTTTTCAAAGACCACAGATACAAAGGCCAGAGAGGAAGCATCTCTTTACAAGATTTGAATTATCAAGCTTTACATATGAAATTTTATACAAATATGTATTTTTCCTATTTGAGGTAAAGCTGTTGAAGGGTGTGGTAAAAACGTTTCTATGCAATATTTTAAAAAGTTGGCATTGTTCTGTCATTGACCTTATATAATATTGTATATTTACCTGTAAAGATTCCATTCCACTGTTTCCATTATTTATCACTAATGTGTCATTTCCTTCTGTGGTAGTTAAAGCATACTCAAATTTAACTTTCTTGGCATGGGGCTCTCCAGTTTCACTCTCACTTCCATTCTCTACAATTAAAATGCTTTAGTTACAATGATTAAAACAATATCAAACCTTCAGGACAGTGTATGGCAGGGTTTTTATTTTTTTTGGTTCCTGGATCCACCAACCCTATCTTTTCAATTTGCAGAATAAATATAAAATTGACATTTCATGCTCTTTTTTTTCCTGCCAACCCTAACAAAAACATTGTCCCTGAAATATAGATAAAAATATTCTTTTTTTATGAAATGAGTTGCATTAAACACTAACAGAATTGATAGTGTTGTATAAAAAGATTTCAAAAATAGTCTGTATGTCTACCTATCTAAAAATAAACAAATTAATCATAACTTGCTTTGAAATGTTGTTTGCGCAAGAACATCCCAAGTCACATACCTATCAAACTTTATCCTAACCTGGCAAATTCCGAGCAGGAGGAGCATTCCAGTCCAACTTAATCCTATCCAGGAACATTCTAAGCATGAAGTCATTAAGTGCATCTTAATCCATCAAATCCTAATAAAGAACAGTCCATGCAGGAGGTGCAATCATATCCAACTTAATTCTTACCAAGAACAGTCCATGCAGGAGGTGCAATCATATCCAACTTAATTCTTACCAAGAACAGTCCAATTCAGGAGGAGCAATCATATCCAACTTAATTCTTACCAAGAACAGTCCATGCAGGAGGAGCAATCATATCCAACTTAATTCTTACCAAGAACAATCCATACAGGAGGAGCAATTATATCCAACTTAATTCTTACCAAGAACAGTCCATGCAGGAGGAGCAATCATATCCAACTTAATTCTTACCAAGAACAATCCATACAGGAGGAGCAATCATATCCAACTTAATTCTTACCAAGAACAATCCATACAGGAGGAGCAATCATATCCAAGTTAATTCTTACCAAGAACAGTCCATGCAGGAGGAGCAATCATATCCAACTTAATTCTTACCAAGAACAGTCCATGCAGGAGGAGCAATCATATCCAACTTAATTCTTACCAAGAACAGTCCATGCAGGAGGAGCAATCATATCCAACTTAATTCTTACCAAGAACAGTCCAATTCAGGAGGTGCAATAATATCCAAGTTAATTCTTACCAAGAACAGTCCATGCAGGAGGAGCAATCATATCCAACTTAATTCTTACCAAGAACAGTCCATGCAGGAGGAGCAATCATATCCAACTTAATTCTTACCAAGAACAGTCCATGCAGGAGGAGCAATCATATCCAACTTAATTCTTACCAAGAACAGTCCATGCAGGAGGAGCAATCATATCCAACTTAATTCTTACCAAGAACAATCCATACAGGAGGAGCAATTATATCCAACTTAATTCTTACCAAGAACAGTCCATGCAGGAGGAGCAATCATATCCAACTTAATTCTTACCAAGAACAATCCATACAGGAGGAGCAATCATATCCAACTTAATTCTTACCAAGAACAGTCCATGCAGGAGGAGCAATCATATCCAACTTAATTCTTACCAAGAACAGTCCAATTCAGGAGGTGCAATAATATCCAAGTTAATTCTTACCAAGAACAGTCCATGCAGGAGGAGCAATCATATCCAAGTTAATTCTCACCAAGAACAATCCATACAGGAGGAGCAATCATATCCAACTTAATTCTTACCAAGAACAATATATATACAGGAGGAGCAATCATATCCAACTTAATTCTTACCAAGAACAGTCCATGCAGGAGGAGCAATCATATCCAACTAAATGCTTACCAAGAACAATCCATACAGGAGGAGCAATTATATCCAACTTAATTCTTACCAAGAACAATCCATACAGGAGGAGCAATCATATCCAACTTAATTCTTACCAAGAACAGTCCATGCAGGAGGAGCAATCATATCCAACTTAATTCTTACCAAGAACAATCCATACAGGAGGAGCAATCATATCCAACTTAATTCTTACCAAGAACAATCCATACAGGAGGAGAAATCATATCCAAGTTAATTCTTACCAAGAACAATCCATACAGGAGGAGCAATCATATCCAACTTAATTCTTACCAAGAACAGTCCATGCAGGAGGAGCAATCATATCCAACTTAATTCTTACCAAGAACAATCCATACAGGAGGAGCAATCATATCCAACTTAATTCTTACCAAGAACAGTCCATGCAGGAGGAGCAATCATATCCAAGTTAATTCTTACCAAGAACAATCCATACAGGAGGAGAAATCATATCCAACTTAATTCTTACCAAGAACAATCCATACAGGAGGAGCAAGCATATCCAACTTAATTCTTACCAAGAACAGTCCATACAGGAGGAGCAATCATATCCAACTTAATTCTTACCAAGAACAGTCCATGCAGGAGGAGCAATCATATCCAAGTTAATTCTTACCAAGAACAGTCCATGCAGGAGGAGCAATCATATCCAACTTAATTCTTACCAAGAACAATCCATACAGGAGGAGCAATTATATCCAACTTAATTCTTACCAAGAACAATCCATACAGGAGGAGCAATTATATCCAACTTAATTCTTACCAAGAACAGTCCATGCAGGAGGAGCAATCATATCCAACTTAATTCTTACCAAGAACAATCCATACAGGAGGAGCAATTATATCCAACTTAATTCTTACCAAGAACAATCCATACAGGAGGAGCAATCATATCCAACTTAATTCTTACCAAGAACAATCCATACAGGAGGAGCAATCATATCCAAGTTAATTCTTACCAAGAACAATCCATACAGGAGGAGCAATCATATCCAACTTAATTCTTACCAAGAACAGTCCATGCAGGAGGAGCAATCATATCCAAGTTAATTCTTACCAAGAACAATCCATACAGGAGGTGCAATCATATCCAACTTAATTCTTACCAAGAACAGTCCATGCAGGAGGAGCAATCATATCCAACTTAATTCTTACCAAGAACAATCCATGCAGGAGGAGCAATCATATCCAACTTAATTCTTACCAAGAACAATCCATACAGGAGGAGCAAGCATATCCAAGTTAATTCTTACCAAGAACAATCCATACAGGAGGAGCAATCATATCCAACTTAATTCTTACCAAGAACAATCCATACAGGAGGAGCAAGCATATCCAAGTTAATTCTTACCAAGAACAATCCATACAGGAGGAGCAATCATATCCAACTTAATTCTTACCAAGAACAATCCATACAGGAGGAGCAATCATATCCAACTTAATTCTTACCAAGAACAATCCATACAGGAGGAGCAATCATATCCAAGTTAATTCTTACCAAGAACAATCCATACAGGAGGAGCAAGCATATCCAACTTAATTCTTACCAAGAACAGTCCATGCAGGAGGAGCAATCATATCCAACTTAATTCTTACCAAGAACAATCCATACAGGAGGAGCAATTATATCCAACTTAATTCTTACCAAGAACAATCCATACAGGAGGAGCAATTATATCCAACTTAATTCTTACCAAGAACAGTCCATGCAGGAGGAGCAATCATATCCAACTTAATTCTTACCAAGAACAATCCATACAGGAGGAGCAATCATATCCAACTTAATTCTTACCAAGAACAATCCATACAGGAGGAGCAATCATATCCAACTTAATTCTTACCAAGAACAATCCATACAGGAGGAGCAATCATATCCAACTTAATTCTTACCAAGAACAATCCATACAGGAGGAGCAATCATATCCAAGTTAATTCTTACCAAGAACAGTCCATGCAGGAGGAGCAATCATATCCAACTTAATTCTTACCAAGAACAGTCCATGCAGGAGGAGCAATCATATCCAACTTAATTCTTACCAAGAACAGTCCATGCAGGAGGAGCAATCATATCCAACTTAATTCTTACCAAGAACAGTCCAATTCAGGAGGTGCAATAATATCCAAGTTAATTCTTACCAAGAACAGTCCATGCAGGAGGAGCAATCATATCCAACTTAATTCTTACCAAGAACAGTCCATGCAGGAGGAGCAATCATATCCAACTTAATTCTTACCAAGAACAGTCCATGCAGGAGGAGCAATCATATCCAACTTAATTCTTACCAAGAACAGTCCATGCAGGAGGAGCAATCATATCCAACTTAATTCTTACCAAGAACAATCCATACAGGAGGAGCAATTATATCCAACTTAATTCTTACCAAGAACAGTCCATGCAGGAGGAGCAATCATATCCAACTTAATTCTTACCAAGAACAATCCATACAGGAGGAGCAATCATATCCAACTTAATTCTTACCAAGAACAGTCCATGCAGGAGGAGCAATCATATCCAACTTAATTCTTACCAAGAACAGTCCAATTCAGGAGGTGCAATAATATCCAAGTTAATTCTTACCAAGAACAGTCCATGCAGGAGGAGCAATCATATCCAAGTTAATTCTCACCAAGAACAATCCATACAGGAGGAGCAATCATATCCAACTTAATTCTTACCAAGAACAATATATATACAGGAGGAGCAATCATATCCAACTTAATTCTTACCAAGAACAGTCCATGCAGGAGGAGCAATCATATCCAACTTAATGCTTACCAAGAACAATCCATACAGGAGGAGCAATTATATCCAACTTAATTCTTACCAAGAACAATCCATACAGGAGGAGCAATCATATCCAACTTAATTCTTACCAAGAACAGTCCATGCAGGAGGAGCAATCATATCCAACTTAATTCTTACCAAGAACAATCCATACAGGAGGAGCAATCATATCCAACTTAATTCTTACCAAGAACAATCCATACAGGAGGAGAAATCATATCCAAGTTAATTCTTACCAAGAACAATCCATACAGGAGGAGCAATCATATCCAACTTAATTCTTACCAAGAACAGTCCATGCAGGAGGAGCAATCATATCCAACTTAATTCTTACCAAGAACAATCCATACAGGAGGAGCAATCATATCCAACTTAATTCTTACCAAGAACAGTCCATGCAGGAGGAGCAATCATATCCAAGTTAATTCTTACCAAGAACAATCCATACAGGAGGAGAAATCATATCCAACTTAATTCTTACCAAGAACAATCCATACAGGAGGAGCAAGCATATCCAACTTAATTCTTACCAAGAACAGTCCATACAGGAGGAGCAATCATATCCAACTTAATTCTTACCAAGAACAGTCCATGCAGGAGGAGCAATCATATCCAAGTTAATTCTTACCAAGAACAGTCCATGCAGGAGGAGCAATCATATCCAACTTAATTCTTACCAAGAACAATCCATACAGGAGGAGCAATTATATCCAACTTAATTCTTACCAAGAACAATCCATACAGGAGGAGCAATTATATCCAACTTAATTCTTACCAAGAACAGTCCATGCAGGAGGAGCAATCATATCCAACTTAATTCTTACCAAGAACAATCCATACAGGAGGAGCAATTATATCCAACTTAATTCTTACCAAGAACAATCCATACAGGAGGAGCAATCATATCCAACTTAATTCTTACCAAGAACAATCCATACAGGAGGAGCAATCATATCCAAGTTAATTCTTACCAAGAACAATCCATACAGGAGGAGCAATCATATCCAACTTAATTCTTACCAAGAACAGTCCATGCAGGAGGAGCAATCATATCCAAGTTAATTCTTACCAAGAACAATCCATACAGGAGGTGCAATCATATCCAACTTAATTCTTACCAAGAACAGTCCATGCAGGAGGAGCAATCATATCCAACTTAATTCTTACCAAGAACAATCCATGCAGGAGGAGCAATCATATCCAACTTAATTCTTACCAAGAACAATCCATACAGGAGGAGCAAGCATATCCAAGTTAATTCTTACCAAGAACAATCCATACAGGAGGAGCAATCATATCCAACTTAATTCTTACCAAGAACAATCCATACAGGAGGAGCAAGCATATCCAAGTTAATTCTTACCAAGAACAATCCATACAGGAGGAGCAATCATATCCAACTTAATTCTTACCAAGAACAATCCATACAGGAGGAGCAATCATATCCAACTTAATTCTTACCAAGAACAATCCATACAGGAGGAGCAATCATATCCAAGTTAATTCTTACCAAGAACAATCCATACAGGAGGAGCAAGCATATCCAACTTAATTCTTACCAAGAACAGTCCATGCAGGAGGAGCAATCATATCCAACTTAATTCTTACCAAGAACAATCCATACAGGAGGAGCAATTATATCCAACTTAATTCTTACCAAGAACAATCCATACAGGAGGAGCAATTATATCCAACTTAATTCTTACCAAGAACAGTCCATGCAGGAGGAGCAATCATATCCAACTTAATTCTTACCAAGAACAATCCATACAGGAGGAGCAATCATATCCAACTTAATTCTTACCAAGAACAGTCCATGCAGGAGGAGCAATCATATCCAACTTACTTCTTACCAAGAACAATACATACAGGAGGAGCAATCATATCCAACTTAATTCTTACCAAGAACAGTCCATGCAGGAGGAGCAATCATATCCAACTTAATTCTTACCAAGAACAATCCATACAGGAGGAGCAATCATATCCAACTTAATTCTTACCAAGAACAATCCATACAGGAGGAGCAATCATATCCAACTTAATTCTTACCAAGAACAATCCATACAGGAGGAGCAATCATATCCAACTTAATTCTTACCAAGAACAGTCCATGCAGGAGGAGCAATCATATCCAACTTAATTCTTACCAAGAACAGTCCATGCAGGAGGAGCAATCATATCCAACTTAATTCTTACCAAGAACAGTCCATACAGGAGGAGCAATCATATCCAACTTAATTCTTACCAAGAACAATCCATACAGGAGGAGCAATCATATCCAACTTAATTCTTACCAAGAACAATCCATACAGGAGGAGCAATCATATCCAACTTAATTCTTACCAAGAACAATCCATACAGGAGGAGCAATCATATCCAACTTAATTCTTACCAAGAACAATCCATACAGGAGGAGCAATCATATCCAAGTTAATTCTTACCAAGAACAATCCATACAATAGGAGCAAGCATATCCAACTTAATTCTTACCAAGAACAGTCCATGCAGGAGGAGCAATCATATCCAACTTAATTCTTACCAAGAACAGTCCATGCAGGAGGAGCAATCATATCCAACTTAATTCTTACCAAGAACAGTCCATGCAGGAGGAGCAATCATATCCAACTTAATTCTTACCAAGAACAGTCCATACAGGAGGAGCAATCATATCCAACTTAATTCTTACCAAGAACAATCCATACAGGAGGAGCAATCATATCCAACTTAATTCTTACCAAGAACAATCCATACAGGAGGAGCAATCATATCCAAGTTAATTCTTACCAAGAACAATCCATACAGGAGGAGCAAGCATATCCAACTTAATTCTTACCAAGAACAGTCCATACAGGAGGAGCAATCATATCCAACTTAATTCTTACCAAGAACAGTCCATGCAGGAGGAGCAAGCATATCCAACTTAATTCTTACCAAGAACAATCCATACAGGAGGAGCAATCATATCCAACTTAATTCTTACCAAGAACAGTCCATGCAGGAGGAGCAATCATATCCAACTTAATTCTTACCAAGAACAATCCATACAGGAGGAGCAATCATATCCAACTTAATTCTTACCAAGAACAGTCCATGCAGGAGGAGCAATCATATCCAACTTAATTCTTACCAAGAACAGTCCATGCAGGAGGAGCAATCATATCCAACTTAATTCTTACCAAGAACAATCCATACAGGAGGAGCAATCATATCCAACTTAATTCTTACCAAGAACAGTCCATGCAGGAGGAGCAATCATATCCAACTTAATTCTTACCAAGAACAGTCCATGCAGGAGGAGCAATCATATCCAACTTAATTCTTACCAAGAACAATCCATGCAGGAGGAGCAATCATATCCAACTTAATTCTTACCAAGAATAATCCATACAGGAGGAGCAATTATATCCAACTTGATCCTAACCAAGAACAGTCCATGCAGGAGGAGCAATCATATCCAACTTAATTCTTACCAAGAACAATCCATACAGGAGGAGCAATTATATCCAACTTAATTCTTACCAAGAACAGTCCATGCAGGAGGAGCAATCATATCAAACTTAATTCTTACCTAGAACAGTCCAATTCAGGAGGTGCAATCATATCCAACTTAATTCTTACCAAGAACAGTCCATGCAGGAGGAGCAATCATATCCAACTTAATTCTTACCAAGAACAATCCATACAGGAGGAGCAATCATATCCAACTTAATTCTTACCAAGAACAGTCCATGCAGGAGGAGCAATCATATCCAACTTAATTCTTACCAAGAACAGTCCATGCAGGAGGAGCAATCATATCCAACTTAATTCTTACCAAGAACAATCCATGCAGGAGGAGCAATCATATCCAACTTAATTCTTACCAAGAATAATCCATACAGGAGGAGCAATTATATCCAACTTGATCCTAACCAAGAACAGTCCATGCAGGAGGAGCAATCATATCCAACTTAATTCTTACCAAGAACAATCCATACAGGAGGAGCAATTATATCCAACTTGATCCTAACCAAGAACAGTCCATGCAGGAGGAGCAATCATATCCAACTTAATTCTTACCAAGAACAATCCATACAGGAGGAGCAATTATATCCAACTTAATTCTTACCAAGAACAGTCCATGCAGGAGGAGCAATCATATCCAACTTAATTCTTACCAAGAACAATCCATGCAGGAGGAGCAATCATATCCAACTTAATTCTTACCAAGAATAATCCATACAGGAGGAGCAATTATATCCAACTTGATCCTAACCAAGAACAGTCCATGCAGGAGGAGCAATCATATCCAACTTAATTCTTACCAAGAACAATCCATACAGGAGGAGCAATTATATCCAACTTGATCCTAACCAGAATATTCCAAGCAGGAGGAGCAATTGAAAGATTAAATTGAGCAGAAGCAAAGTAATAACTCATTAAAGTTAATCTACAAGCATGAACATTTCAGGTGCGACATCAGCTTAAACGTCAGAAATCATTTATAAAAGATTCAATTTCATATACTCATACATAAACTGATAATTCTGATCTGACAAAGAATTTAACTTATCAACAGTGTAGAATATGATAATGGTGGCTACCTGTAATATGTTGTTGTTGCTGAGCATATAGTTCTGCCTCACTTTCTGCAGTGACCTCCTCACCATGTGCTGTACGTTTATGCATTGCTAAAGTTGAAGTCTGTCTATATGTTTTACCACATCTATTACATATGTAAGGTTTAGAGTGAGTATGCACTACATGGTGTTTATATAGACTGGAATATTCTGTAAACTTCTTCCCACAACCTGCTACTGTACAAACATAAGGCTTCTCCCCTGTGAAAAAACATGGAAGGTATAATGCTGTATCAAAAATTCTAAATTATAATCAAAACACAATAGGGAGATCTTGGAATGTGTCAAGTTAAAATACGGATCACACTTTCCAGGTAAAATATTATTACACTTTTGAAGTTTCAGTAAATACAGTAGACTCCGGCAAATCCGATACCCAAAATGTCAGCTAAAAATATCCAATTATCCAATTTGTTCAATTAGACGATGAATGAATATTCAGTGAATATTCTGCAATAATGAGTAGATCTAATCCTGAGATGTTTAATATTAACCCCAATAATTGCTAAATATGTGAAAGGGCTGGAGGATTGATGGAGTGATCAGGTACATCAGCTGAAACTGGAAATCTAATTTAGTAGGACTTGTCGATAATCTTTGTTTATATCATTTTTGAGCCAATAACCTAAGAACAGTCGACTAAGTTCTGTATAATTGGAGTGTATCAGATTTCTGTATCATTAATGAAAACACTGTCAAATAGTTTCAATCATCACATCTTATCCTTGTCTTAATTAAACTTTTAATAGGCAGTATAATTAAGGGCAAAATGTACAAGTAATTGATAAATGATAAAATCTCCCTTCAAAATTACCTGTATGTATTCTGATATGATTTTTGTAATTTGTAGCGCTGGCAAACGCTCGACCACACCCTTCCTCAGTACACACATATGGTCGTTCTCCAGTATGTGTTCTTATGTGGACTTTTCTGATGTTTGATGTTGTAAACGATCTATCACAGCCTTCAAAAGGACATTTAAATGGCCTCTCTCCTAAAACACATAACAATACATTTAAATGGTCTCTCTCCTAAAACACATAACATTACATTTAAATGGCCTCTCTCCTAAAACACATAACTTTTTCTTTTAAATGGTCTCTCTCCAAAAACACATTACTTCAACATCTAAATAGCCTCTCTCCTAAAACACATAACTTTACATTTAAATGACCTCTCTCCTAAAACACATAACTTTTACATTTTAATCAAAATAAAAAGACAATCAAATGGCCTCTCTCCTGAAACACATAACTTTACATTTTAATTAAAATTAAAAGACAATCAAATGGCCTCTCTCCTGAAACACATAACTTTACATTTTAATTAAAATTAAAAGACAATCAAATGGCCTCTCTCCTGAAACACATAACTTTACATTTAAATGACCTCTCTCCTAAAACACATAACTTTTACATTTTAATCAAAATAAAAAGACAATCAAATGGCCTCTCTCCTGAAACACATAACTTTACATTTTAATCAAAATAAAGAGACAATCAAATGGCCTCTCTCCTGAAACACATAACTTGACATTTTAATTAAAATTAAAAGACAATCAAATGGCCTCTCTCCTGAAACACATAACTTTACATTTTAATCAAAATAAAGAGACAATCAAATGGCCTCTCTCCTGAAACACATAACTTTACATTTTAATTAAAATTAAAAGACATTCAAATGGTCTCTCTCCTAAAACACATAAATTTACATTTTAATCAAAATAAGAATGTGTCTATAATACACAGATGCCCCACTCACACTATCAATTTCTAAGTTCAATGGACCAAAAACTTTAAACTGAAGCTGGACAGATGGATGGACCAACTGATGAATGTATGGACTGACCAACAGACAGACTAACAAATGGATGCACACACAGACCAGAAAACATAATGCCCATAAATGGAGCATAAAAAAAGACAATTAAATGGTCTAACTCCTAAAACATATAACACTTACATGGAAAGGACTATGTAAAGGTCTCTGAACTCACATTAAACAATAGACAACTTTCGAGTTTGATGCATAAATTCCGTCAAAGTTTTGGTTTCAGTGAAAGTCACTCATGCGTTTAGGTGCGTCGTGACTTCCGTTTCAATGTTGAGCGGGTGGTTCAAAAACTATAAAGCTATATAGCCTAAATTATTCCGCAAATTAAATTATCATAATTGACAGTCTGCACCACTGTCATTTGGGAATTGTGAAAAAGTACCTACTGAATAAACTCTATTTCTAGTTTATCTGGTAGGTACAAACTTTATTTCTAGTTTATCTGGTAGGTACAAACTTTATTTCTAGTTTATCTGGTAGGTACAAACTTTATTTCTAGTATTTGGTAGGTACAAACTTTATTTCTAGTTTATCTGGTAGGTACAAACTTTATTTCTAGTTTATCTGGTAGGTACAAACTTTATTTCTAGTTTATCTGGTAGGTACAAACTTTATTTCTAGTTTATCTGGTAGGTACAAACTTTATTTCTAGTTTATCTGGTAGGTACAAACTTTATTTCTAGTTTATCTGGTAGGTACAAACTTTATTTCTAGTATTTGGTAGGTACAAACTTTATTTCTAGTTTATCTGGTAGGTACAAACTTTATTTCTAGTTTATCTGGTAGGTACAAACTTTATTTCTAGTTTATCTGGTAGGTACAAACTTTATTTCTAGTTTATCTGGTAGGTACAAACTTTATTTCTAGTTTATCTGGTATCTATCTGGTAAATGACGTCACAAAGGCGAGTTTTCTCCTGTGACGGATGAACTTGAAAGTGGTCTATTATTTTAACCCTTCAAATATAAGTAGAAATAGTCTCTCCTTGTGTTGTTTTGATGCTGTTTAATTGATGTGTGCCCTACATCTCCTTTTATTCATAACATAATAAATTTCTTTGCCAAGTGCAGCTGGATACGACCCCAAAGGCCCAACCCTGAATAGTTTAGGCAAAAATTGACACAATATTCTCACTTGACACAGGTCTAAATTTTGATTGTAATTAAATATTTGAAACATGATACATGATACTGAAATCATCACAATTCAAGCATTTTAGTCAAATTTTACACGGTTTCCGTGTTAAATGATAGTGGCAGCATTCATGTTCATCCTTAATATTAAAATGTAAGTTGTATTTGATGATAATATATAACCTATTTAAAGGTTGAGGATGAACACGGATGCCGCCACTTTCAATTTTCTCAAAAAAACAACCAAAAAGTGACATTTTTCAGCATATTTGTTAGATTTTTTCATATTTGAGCTTGAATCGGATCATTTTTAATGCCTAATTAGTTAAAATCTTTCTAATAAACTAATTGAATCAAATGAAATAGACACTTAAGTGTTTAAAAAGTGGTCAAAATCTTTCGTCAGATGTACCAAAAATTTTAGGCCAAAATCAGTCCTTACCTACTCCTTTACTTGTCTTGTGATATGTTTGCTAGCACAAGTCCTCAAGATCACCAATCCAATCAAACAAATGTCTATTGCTATGGTTAAATGATTTAATTACCTGAAAGACTTCTTATTTATTGAAAATATTCTGATCAATATAATATGGGTAACTTTGATATATGTCACAGATGAACACATTTTTTGTAAAAAGATGACTAGTTACCAAATGACCAAACTTTGATGTACTAAATAGGTTAAAACATTATCAAAAGTGACTTACAACTCATAGGTAAAATACCTTACACTCACTCACACTCACTCACATACAGAAATAAATGAGGGTATAAAAATGTATGTCCAATGACCTTTGACATTTATGTCAACTGGAAACCAGGGTAAAAATAGTTTGTTCACAATGCTTAAGCTATTAGAAATTTTCCCTAATTTTATTTTCAGAATTTTTGTTTATCCGCAAATAAAAAGTAAAATAACTATGATTTGTACCTGTATGTGTTCTCACATGTTTCTGTAAATCTCCTGATGTCTTAAAAGCTTTATCACATTCTTTCTCTGGACATTTATAAGGTTTTTCTCCAGTATGCACTCGTGTGTGACTTTTGAGACCATATCCAGTAGCAAAAGCTTTACCACATCCTGATATTTCACATTTAAATGGCCGATCTCCAGTATGGGACCTCTCATGTACCTATAGAAAAGAAAGAAGATAAGGTATTTATTGCTATTGAGCAGAGACCAAAGGAAGAGTATTTAAACAATTAAAACATTGAGCAGAGACCAAAGGAAGAGTATTTAAACAATTAAACGACAATGTAGGAAAACACATTCAATATATACAGTAAGCTATAAAAGGCCCTGACATGAAAAAAATTAACATAATTCAATAGAAATCCAACTGTCACTTTGATTGAAATATGAAGGCTGGTAATTCTCTAAGAATTGAGTCTGACCTTAAACGGAAAATAGTCTAATTTTATGCATGACAGGATAAAATAAAAAGTTCTTTTCAACACCTCCATACATCCTCATCAAAGGATCTTCCTTTACATTTAATCAGCCTCAGTGAAAGCTGGAATAAGTTGATAATAATATTCCAAATATACTATTTTCGTATTACCTTCTTGGAGCCTGCATGTTTTCATAAATTTTTTGACAGGACACACATGTACTTGGTCAAGAGCTAAGTAAAGAAGTAAAATCAAACTTTCAACCCATACAATTTTGGGGAGAAATTAACTGTTTTATGTTTTCTACACACATCAAAATAATCAGAAAACACTTAAATTTCCGTCAAAATTGCACTGATTACTGTAAACCAACTTATTTTCCATGATGCTATATTTTGCATTTAACCCTTTCTAGTGAACCTCACTGCTTTTAAATTTCGTGACTTTCTAATTTACTTGATGTAGTTTCATAAGGAAAAATCTAAGTTTCACCAAACACTACGTTTTATATTCACACTATTTGTCTACTTGCGAAAGTCATGAAAATAAATCAGTTATGAAAATAAGTTGGTTTTCAGAAAATTTTAGATTTTGTTTCTTTCCGTTGCTCTTACCTAAACAAGTACCAGGATGTCCTACCACAGATTAGGCAACCAGCTAAATAATTATATAATCCTGAGTCTAAAGTCGTATTTGAAAACAGTCTATTGGTCATAAAAAATTAAAGTAAAGTAATACCAAGGGTACTATTTAAATTTCATGGGAAAAAATATATAGGGAAGTACTGATATACTAAAAATAACTTGTAAAAAAGTACATTTTTAAATATAAACTCAGTTAACATTAATTTTTCAGTTAGTAAAATTAGTTACCATGAAATCTTATTATGGTAACAATTAGTAAAATCAATTACCAATCTAATTAACAGTTTGTAAAATCAGTTACCATTTAATCTTATTAACATGTAGTTTTAGAATAAAAAAGAAGGGAACATTTTTTGGTACAATCTAACCACAACAAACAAACCTTTAGATGGTGTTGAGTTGTAAATAATCTACCACATCCATCAAAGTTACATCTGAAAGCTCTCTCTCCGATATTACTCATGAACTTCTCTGACAATGTTTTCTCTGGTCCAATACCAGCTGTGATTACTGTCTAAAACACAAAATTCAAAGACATTTTTAATTTAGAAATAAATAGATGTACTCTTAAGAACATGTTACACAATCCCCAAGTTATATCATGTCAATGATCCTGTATTATTAACAAAAGGAAATTAATTCAACACAATCCTTACATTATTCAATATACATGTACAACAGAATCATAAAACAAAATGTATTTTTATATAATTCTTTTAAGTGTTGCTCACCTTGGTATATGTGAATATTAAACAAAAGAAGCAGATAGATTCATGACAAAATTGTGTTTTGGTGATGGTGATGTGTTTGTACATCTTACTTTACTGAATAGTCTTGCTGCTTACAATTATCTCTATTTATATAATGAACTTCGCCCAGTAGTTTCAGTGGAAAATGTTAGTGAAAATTTATAAATTTTATGAAAATTGTTTAAAATTAACTATAATGGACAATTACTCCTAAGGGGGTCAATTGACCATTTCAGTCATGTTGACTTATTTAAAATCTTACTTTTCTGAACATTATTGCTGTTTACAGGTAAAATCTATCTATAATACGTATTCAAGATAATAACCAAAACAGCAAAATTTCCTTAAAATCACCAATTTAGGGGCAGCAACCCAACAACGGCATGTCTGATTCATTTGAAAATTAAAGGATAGGTAGATCTTTACCTGATAAACAATTTATCCCCGTCAGATTTGCTCTAAATGCTTTGGTTTTTAAGTTATGAGCCAAAAAATGCATTTGACCCCTATGTTTTATTTTTTAGCCGTGGCAGCCATCTTGCTTGGATGGCCAGGTCACTGGACACATTTTGTAAACTTAATACCCCAACAATGATTGTGGCCAAGTTTGAATTTATTTGGCCCAGTAGTTTCAGAGGAGAAGATTTTTGTAAAAGATTACTAAGATTTACGAAAAATGGTTAAAAATTGACTATAAAGGGCAATAACTCAATAAAAAGGGGTCAACTGACCATTTCCGTCATGTTGACTTATTTGTAAATCGTACTTTGCTGAACATTATTGCTCTTTACAGTTTATCTCTATCTATAATATTATTCAAGATAATAACCCAAAACAGTAAAATTTCCATTAAACTACCAATATAGGGACAGCAACCCAACAAGGGGTTGTCCGATTCATCTGAAAATAATAGGGCTGATAGATCTTGACCTGATGAACAATTTGACTCTGTCAGATTAGCTCTAAATGATTTGATTTTTGAGTTATTAGCCAAAAACCGCATTTTACCCCTATGTTTTATTTTAAGCCATGGTGGCCTGGATCACCGGACACATTTTTTAAACTAGATACCCCAATGATGATTGTGGCCAAGTTTGGTAAAATTTGGCCTTGATAGTTTCAGAGGAGAAGATTTTTGTAAAAGTTAACAACGACGGAGGCAGGACGACGACGACGGACGCAGGACGACGACGACGGATGCAGGACGACGACGATGATGGACGCCAAGTGATGGGAAAAGCTCACTTGGCCCTTTGGGCCAGGTGAGCTAAAAAATCAAGGACAGATAATAACATTGAGTTTGATATGACAACTTGTGTTACTTAGATTTTTTTTAAAGAAAATTTGGCCCACGTCCCCCTTTTTTTATTTAATATTTCAGAAGAACTGGTGAAAAGCAATTCTCTATTTGAGCTTTAACCAATTCAACAGTTATATATTTCCTCAACCAAAAACAAAGTACCTGACCCCCAATTTCAACACCCCAGGTACCTGTTATAACATTTTATACCAACATTTTGGAATGTCATAACATATCATAGATGATTTCTCATTGCCAGAGGTTGACAACTATGGAGACAAACCTGAACAATAATTCTCTACAATGAAACATAAAAACGAGCTTCATGTTCTCCCATTCTTTAGAAAGGGGAAATAACTCTGCACTTACAATGTGTCCTGGTAATATCTGTCCTTTACTGAACTGTAAGGATTGTAGACTTCCCTCTTGTTTCACGCCATCTGCCTATAAAAAAGGTTAAGTTATTACTATCAGGAATTTTAAGGTACTTTCACAAACACTGCAGTCATAATTAGTTTTGTATACTGAAGTAAAATAATAGATGATAGCACTAATTACATTAAAACTGGCCAAATAAAATAAATTGTAATTCTCTCATCTCAGTCTTCAAGGGATGTAAATTTGTTGCAGAATTACTTAATATTGAGTAATTGTTGGCTTTACCACGTGGCTCTCCTGTTTAGCTCACCTCTTTACTTAGGCATTTTAAATGTAAATTAAGAACAATTCTAACACGAAGTCCTTCAAACACTTTGAATACACACCCATGGTAAAATATGAATACATGTATATTGTTTGGACTGTTTCGATCGTACTCCCACGTCATATGGTGTTTTATGTATGAGCTATTTAACGTCATAAAACTATGATGTCAGAGTATAGGCATTTTACGGAAAAATACACATTTGTGTAACAGAAAATCATCACTAACAAGGAAACGTAAAAATTACGATGCTCAAATGTGTTCTGTAAGCCATATTTGTATATTTATAAGACATATAAGTAGATTGTCATTCAGATTCATCCAAACCTATCTAAATATTATATTATAAATAATTTAAGCATGTCACTATTCTGTTTGCTCCGTTCTTTTATGTCAATTTGATAGCGCATTTAGTTATGGGATCACCAAATAATGCTTCACCTAGAGTGCTTCTATCCACAACAATTGCTGTAATTTGTCCTATTGAAATCGAAATATTTCATGGGGGCATGAATATATCGTGTTGTCCCTTTATGCCGATATTTTACCTCTTGCTATCGCTCAGGGTAAAATCTTTGTCATAAAGGGCAAACCCGTGGTAAAATCATGATATATATTCAAGCCCCCATGAATTATTTCTTAAATATTTGAAACATTTCCTGATTTATGATAAGTAAAGGATTTCTATCTATTTATCTGTCATTGCGTCTGTTAGGCATTTTCAATCAAATTTACAAAAAAAAACAGATTAAAAATAAACATGTTAAACATGTAAATAAAATAGAACTTTAAGGCATCTTGAAAGCTTTTCTTGATTTCCCTGCATTGGGAATACCTAAACATAAATTTAAGAAAGCAAGGGATGCATTTCAAAATAAGTGTATATTATTTAAATCATGTCAGTTCAAAACTTCTAACTAATGAGAAGATAATACCATATGGGACTAACAGTCAACCAGCATCAGAATTACTGGTAAATTATATAAACAATCTATAAATTGTGTGCTTTCAAAGAGTTAAAGAAAGGTAATCTTTAGAGATTTGTTTTATTCATGAGTTTGTTGTTTTGCAGTCAAACCTTTTGTTTCCATGGGTTATATTCCTGTAATAAAGCTCATTTTATACACTCCTGTATTCAGATTGTAGAGAATGTAACAGTTCTGATATTACCTGTGAGGTGAATTGTTCCAGGTTGATTCCTGATGCATCAAGGGCATGTTCTCCAAACAATGAAATAGCTGATGGATGTGTAATATAAGCTGTTGTGCCATCTTCTAGTTGTAATGCTTGTATGTTAGTGCCATCTAAAAACAAAGCAACCAGGTTAAATTCTTAGGATGGTACAGTTTCTTTTAGTAGATTGATTAACTTTCAAGGTATGAAACTTTGCATGGTTTTAAGGAGGACAATTCTAGATAAAAGATGGAAGGGTTGCTATAAAACAATATAAATAGAGTCGTATAATTCAAACTTACATGGCCTAGCACTAAACATGGCAAATGAATTTATAATGAACAATACCTTCAAACCTTTAAAAAACTGTTTTTAGACTGATTTAGAAATTAGAAGAGTTTCAAAAGTACACATTGCAACAACTTCTTCATAAAGGTTGGTGTCCCAGTGCTCTAAGCAGCCTAACTAAATAAAGGTTGGTGCCCCAGTGCTCTAAGCAGCCTAACTAAATAAAGGTTAGTGCCCCAGTGCTCTAAGCAGCCTAACTACTGTAATGTATTACTGAAGTTGTGAGTTAAGATGTGGCAGGTGCCCTAGACGCCAATCTTCATGGACTAGGATTATTATTTTTCCTTAGGTTGATGGTTTTCTCGGGGCACTCCAGCTTCCTCCACTAATAAAAAATTGACTGTTACAAAATAGCACAATAGTGCTGAAATTTTAAGTGGTGTTTAACACCAATCAATCAATCTAATTAAGTAAATAATATTTTCAGTTTTTTCCACTTTAAAAAAGTCTAGGGAACATTTATGCAAAAGTCTAAAATATTTCTTATATTCCTGATTTTCATTTAAAATGAAAGTCCTACAAAAGATCAAAAAATTGTTGATTAAAAAAACTATTTAACTAAACAGAGCACCTTTGGTCAGTCTCAGGTTTTTATTTGTATGAAGTTTCATGTAGGGTACTGTTTTATGGGTGACTATTGGCCTGTTTATTTTTATTTTAAAAGTTGTGTGTTTTTAATCAGTTTTTCATTGCATTAATAGGATACATTACCTCGTTAATGCCGACATCTTTCAAATAACTATGAATACATCTATCATAGTTTATCTTAGTTTACCTTTGACTGTATTTTGAATGTATGCTGTTGTTCCATCCTCAAGCTGGATAGAGTGGTCTCCCTGCACAGAGTTCTCCAATGTGGATGTATTCTCATGTAAAATTGTATCTGCATCAGTTGCCATAGATGATGGGTGAACTGTTAAGTTAGTAACTGTAACATATAGTCAGACTAAATTATCTAAAAACTGTTGCTGGTGAAGAAAAATATTGTACCAAGTCTTGTAAACAAAACCCACAGAACCACAAATGATGAGTGTTCTCCCCCAATGCACCATAGACAATATAGGTTGCCAACCACTGTGTTTTCTGAATTTAGCATTTAAAATATCGTAACTATGGTGCTATAATTTACTGGGAATTGCTATTTGAAAGTCCATGGTGTTATTGAAATATACAATAAAAGGGGGAGAAAGAAGGTTTGAAACCATTTAAACTAGGTTTCACCAATTTTTTTTTTAATACTGTTGTTAAAATTTATGCATATGTGTGGATTTGACTATTACAATTATTTCATAGTCATTGCATTTTTACTTATAACTGCTTCTTGTGTATTAATGTATTACAGAATAAAGCTTAAATTTCAATATCAATCATTTTTTATATTTAGCACAGATGAAGGTAAAAACTCAATATTTACTATAGTACAAGTTATGAAAAAGGGGTTAGGATCTTATTTGGATATTACATCGTTGGCAATTGAAAGTAAAGTTATATTAACAAGAGTGCACACGCTGAAATGTCTCTCCTTCTGTACTAATCATTGATATTATGTTGATAGTCCTAAGTATAAAGCTTTATTACAACTGTCACATAAACTTAACATTAATTAAGATAACTAAACAAAGACCTATGAACCTTGGAAATGAGGTCAAGGTCAGATGAACCATGCCAGGCAGACATGTACAGCTAACAATGCTTCTATACAACATATATAGTTGACCTATTACTTATAGTTGAAGAAAAATAGACCAAAACACAAAAACTGAACACTGTGCAATGAACCGTGAAAATAAGGTCACTGTCAAATAAAACCTGTGGGACTGACATAAAGATCATAAAATATTTCCATACACCAAATATAGTTGACCTATGGCCTATAGTATTAGATAAAAAGACCAAAACTCAAAAACTTAACTTTGACCACTGAACCATGAAAATGAGGTCAAGGTCACATGACATCTCCCCGCTAGACATGTACACCTTACAATCATTCCATACAACAAATATAGTAGACCTATTGCATATAGTATGAGAAAAACAGACCAAAACACAAAAACTGAACTATAACCACTGAACCATGAAAATGAGGTCAAGGTCAGATGACACCTGCCAGTTGGACATGTACACCTTACAGTTCTTCCATACACCCAATATACTAGCCCTATTGCTTATAGTATCTGAGATATGGACTTGACCACCAAAACTTAACCTTGTTCACTGATCCATGAAATGAGGTCGAGGTCAATTGAAAACTGTCTGATAGACATGAGGACCTTGCAAGGTACGCACATATCAAATATAGTTATCCTATTACTTATAGTAAGAGAGAATTCAACATTACAAAAAATCTGAACTTTTTTTTCAAGTGGTCACTGAACCATGAAAATGAGGTCAAGGACATTGAACATGTGACTGGCGGAAACTTCGCATCATGAGGCATCTATATACAAAGTATGAAGAAAATCCACTTCTTCCACCCTCTAAAACATAAAGCTTTTAAGAAGTAAGTTAACACCGCCGCTGTAGCCGTCGTAGCTGCCGCCAGATCACTTTCCCTATGTCGAGCTTTCTGCATCAAAAGTTGCAGGCTCAACAAAAATTAGCCCTGTGTTAAATACTGTATAGCAGGCTATTTTAACACCTGGGGTGTAAATTTTTCGCTTATTTTCGCAGATAGAACACAATCAGCCAAAAAAATGACGCCAATTTAAAAAGGCAGAGGTAAAGGTATTGAGAAAAGTTTTGAATCCACTAAAATAATAACCGCCAAAATAATTTGTAAACCTTATTCAATTAAAATTGTGAAATTTTAAACCCGCTATATGGTATATTAAGCTTTCCATAGCAACAGGTAATACCTTGAACAACTGCTGTCGTACCATCCTCTAATGTAATAGTCTGTCCTTCCAAAAACTTGCCACCTGGTAAATAAAAAAGTCTATTTATACTACATGTAATACAGTTGCACAAAAGTCTATTTATACTACAAGTAATACAGTTGCACAAAAGTCTATTTATACTACATGTAATACAGTTGCACAAAAGTCTATTTATACTACATGTAATACAGTTGCACAAATGTCAATTTATACTACATGTAATACAGTTGCACAAAAGTCTATTTATACTACATGTAATACAGTTGCACAAAAGTCTATTTATACTACATGTAATACAGTTGCACAAATGTCTATTTATACTACATGTAATACAGTTGCACAAATGTCTATTTATACTACATGTAATACAGTTGCACAAAAGTCTATTTATACTACATGTAATACAGTTGCACAAATGTCAATTTATACTACATGTAATACAGTTGCACAAATGTCAATTTATACTACATGTAATACAGTTGCACAAATGTCAATTTATACTACATGTAATAGTTGCAAAAAAGTAGCTTCACAAGTCTTCCAGTTACTTATAAGAAAGCTTTTCATTTGTGAGTTTTTCAACATACTTTATATAGGGTTCTGCATATCATTTGTTGTGAACAGTTTATATTGGTATTTAACATTTTTCAAATGTATCTACTAAGTCCTTTTGATCAAGTAAAAGTACTCAATACAGTACAAATGTATGCACCTAGTTTACATAATAACTCTCATCTAAGGTTTGAAAGTACTGAGATTTGACTGACCTTTTGGATGCTGTATAAAGGCTGTAGTTCCATCTGACAGAGTAACAGCCTGTACCGTCTGAGATCCATCTCCAGTTATAATGGCTGGGGGGGTAACAGAAGTGTTTAGTTGCTGTACAATATGACTTATATCAACAACAGTAGATGGAGTGTCCAAAGAAGTAGGGAAACTCATTACATTTTGGATATGTTCCATACTAGTGACCTTGGCATTGGTAATATCAAGGTGATTAGAATGATCTGACTGAAATAAAGTATACAGGGAACTCATTATTGTATGACCTAGCTTTACAGCTACATTTATATTTTGATTTTCAACGTTTGATCTCAAACATACAAGATGAAGGCCATTAAAGCAAACCTGTCCACTAGTCGCTTTTTTGGCTACTATATGGTCTTTTCTTCTAACTCTCCAAGTGTTGACACAATACATTGTCATTAACAAATACTAATTATACTAAAAGTAAGTTTGCAACATATAACTCCCTCATGAGAATCACATCTTTCATATGATCATGATGATGACGTGTACAAAAATCAGTATCATAGTAGCACAGAAATAATAAATTGCTCTGCTGAGCACAGCTGGATACGACCCCAGAGGTCCAACACTGAACAGTTGGTTAAAAAATGGACATAATGATCATGCTTGATACAGGTCTGCACCAAAAACTTTTTCAACTACTAGTCTGAAGACCAATATTCTAACATTATTCTTATAGGTTCATACAAAGTTTTGAATAAACTTATTAGTCCGATTGAAATTTTAATAGTCTGGGGCATCGGACTAGTGGCTAGCCGTGCAGACTGTGTCTGAATTTGGATTGTTATTAAATATTTGATACATATCTAAAAGTTTCTGATACAGAATAACTGTAGTCCAAGAACTAAGAATTTGTTATATGATTTGAATTTTAAAATTGTTGCTTTTGTGCAATACACTTTGCTGTTGGGAATTGATAGTTATTGTCCAGAAACTAAATGTGTCTTCAGAGGATGATGCAGACAACAATGATGACACAGACAACATGATAGCATTATTTGATGCAAAACCAGTTGTATAAAAATGTGGTATAATTTCCACCAAGACAACCTTTAAATGTGTAATGGGACGTGAGCATTTCTATTTTACTATTTGTACATGTATATATCTACTATGCAGCCTCAGTGGCGGATCCAGGAATTTTCATAAGTGGGGGCCCACTGACTGACCTAAGAGGGGGCCCGCTCCAGTCACGCTTCAGTGATTCCCTATATAAGCAACCAAAATTTTTCCCAAAAAGGGGGGCCCGGGCCCCCTGCCCCCCCTAAATCCCCCTCTGAGCCTTGTAATAAAATAATGGATATATTAGGATGCAAGAGAGTAAATAACCTCAAAACTCACTGGCAATGTTCCTTCATTTACAACTGTTGTTCCAGCTAAACTGCTGGCAGCAATCACTGTACTCCCTGTCAAACTACCATCTATGACAGAACTTACTACCAAGCTGCCTGCATCAATGACAGTATTTTCCTCAAGACTACCAGCATCTATGACAGAACTTACTACCAAGCTGCTTGCATCAATGACAGTACCTCCATCGAGATTGCCTGCATCAATGACCACACTTCCATCTAGGCTGCCTGCCTGCAAAACAGTACTTCCAACAAAGCTATTAACAACTGAGTTATCTGCCAAGCCATCTGTAGTAAGTTGGTCAGATGTCTGTAATGGTGGATTAGAATCCTCCTCTGAACAGTCAGTTATTGGAGTCACTTCATCATCCACAGTTAACTGGTCAGGAATTGATGAAGGTATAGTTATTGTGTTGCTCTCCATTTAATCTTTTTTCTTGGTATTTTCTGAGAAAGAAAAAATATATCAGATTTTAGCATTTTAAAAAGTTACAAGCTGATAGAAAGATAATCTGGATGTGCAAGAGTGTGCAAGCTTGTTTCCAATAATTCTTTTAGTGCTGTGATTTTGTCTTGAATAAGCATGATTTCTTTTAGTTGATGGGTGGTATGTTTTAATCAAATACACTGTGATCACTACATTTACATTTGTAAACCTACTACTGCTTAAACTTTTTAAGGTGTTGGTGAATAAGATAAAAACCTATACTGGATATTACATTAGTCATGTCAAACTCTTTAATGAAATAACCAGATGCTCTTCAGGGCGAAACTTTATACGACCGCTGAGGTCAAACCCTGAATGGTTGGGACTAGTATGGACACAACATTCAAGCTGGATATAGCTCTGAATTTGGATTGTGATTAAAAGGTTGACACAGCATAGGTTTCTGACACAAAATGAATTTGGTCTCATGAACTTGCTTTTGAGCAATTCAATATGCTGTTGAATACTTATACTCTCAAAAAAACAAAAAATATTTGAAGAAATTTTCTTTTTAATTTCTGAAATCTGAAATGAGAAAAATTGAACAACCATTCTGGACAAAGAAAGATAACTCCAATTTAACATTTTATATTGGCAAATTTCCAATGAAGTTCATAAAACTTCAGTTATTGGCAAATTTCCAATGGAATTTATTAATAATTAAGTTTTTGGCAAATTTCCAATCTACATAATTTAAAAGCAGTTTAGGTGTGATATTCAAATATTATGAGTTTCAATTATTACAAATGTACTTCATATACAGGAGTGTGCTCCTTACGCAAAAACTGCTCCAACAAAGTTATGAGGAGGACAGATTAAAATTGACACTCCGTAAATTTTATGGACACCATACACATTTAACCTTACACTGCTTTTAAATCATCTTTTGTACTTAAGTAATTGGCCATTTACCTGGAAACCCTTTTCCCCCCGTTTTTGCACCTTATTTCTAAACAGTTTGAACCATAACTCCCAAAGACAATTCTTACCATCCCTTTGTGGTATTCCAATATCCAAAAATCTAAATACATGGTAAGATTCAGCATATCAATTCTTGATGAAATCAAATAAAGTTCAATTTTGGACCCTTTACACCTCACTGTGGACCAAATTGATATCTGGGTCCAACTATCATAAATCTAAATACATGGTTAGATTCTTCATATCAAAGAACCCTATACATTCAATTTTTGTTGAAATCAAACAAAAAAAAAGTTTAATTTTTGACCCCGATTTGGACCAACTTAAAAACTGGGCCCATAATAAAAAAAAAATAAGTACATGTTGAGAATCATCATATCAAAGAACCACAAGAATACAATTTTTGTTCAAATCAAGCTTAGTTTAATTTTGGACCCTTTGGACCACAACGATGACGACGCCAAGGTGATACCAATATACGACCAAATAAATTTCAATTTTTGCGGTCGTGTAAAAAGAAAACTGATTTATATGTTGTTATGTACAGTTTTCAAAATAAACTCTGTTAAAATGGGTGTTTTGCTTTGGTCCAGACACAGATTTATCGAGTTAAATTATCTTCCCTGAATTGAAATCAATTATGCAAATGTAAAACATTTCATGCATGGTAAATGTTTCATTAAAAGTCAGTTGTAGTATATTTTTATATCTTTATAGAATAAATAGATAAGTATGTGAGATATGTGCACAGGAACCAAATGTCATAAACAATCAAAAGACATTTAATCATGTTTACATGGTTAAAGTCACCATCATGATCAAAGTCTTCTACAAAACACTATGTCAAGCACATCGATCCTGTACATATTGAAATTGTTGCAAGAATAAAATGGTGTACTGTCAAAATCTTTTTGTCATGAAAATTAGAAGTTACTTCATAATAATGATGTGTTTCAAAATGGAAAATACTCTGATCTTATATTATTTTTACTGGAACAAATATAACAGTGTTTGTTACCATTGGAGATTTTTTTTTTACACTGAAGAGCAGCTTTACTTTTCCAAAAGCTCCCCAAAAAAGTGTAAGGTCTTAAGCAAATAAATCTAGGCATACTTCAGACTGTACTTTGACCTATAATGGTTTTTCTCAAAGTGTGAGTTAAAATTGGATGGAGAGTTGTCTCATTGGCACTCATACCACATTTTCTTATATCTATTCAGTTTATATTTGACATGTATACAAAATAATCATGATAATAAATTAAATAACTCCCAAGGGACAAATCAGAAACCCTTGTAGATTTTGAAAAAAGAGTAGGCTAATACCTCTACAAGGCAGCACTTGCACCCGCAAAGTGGAAAGGGATTATTATAAGTTGCAAAACTTGTTTCCCAATCCACTATAAATATATATGTTGAAACTAAATCATAAAACTTTTAATTTTTAAAGAACAGTTTAAAGTAAACCAATCCAAGCATACTCATCTAGTGTTCAACACTGTTGTTGAATGTTAAAATTGCTTAAACTCTGATGATTAATCAGTTCCTAATCTCTGAAATGACAAATTTCAAAATTAAAAGGAAGATTTCTTAATTCTACTATTTCAAATATTCCATGCAAGTGTCATCCAATAATTAAAGGTTTGTCAAGTGTTTTTATGATGGGTGGATGACAGAAAGAATGACAATGGTTTACCATTTTGACTGCCACTATAAAATAAGGCACAGGAAAGAAATGTTGCCTAGCTATGGACTTCTCAAAGAGTTGTTGCAAGGGTAAAATAAATGGTTTGATACCATATGCCAAGCCTTTAGTTGCCCAGTTAAGAAGAGTTTTTATTGTAAACTGTCATGATATATTCATTGATATTAGTTTCAAATGTGTGAAGTTCTTCAAGGACAGAAAATGACTATTTGGACAGATATTGTATATAGATCGTGTACATGTTATTATTTTGTACAGGTTATTACTTGTACAAGCAATTTATACAAGTAATTACTTGTATAAAGCCATCATACAGGTTTAAAATTACTTGTACAAATACAATTGTACAAGTATTTACTAGTGCAATTTTTACTGAAAAAAAGATAAGTTGTACAAATCATTTTTCTACCATGGCCTATTTGATGTTCATATCAAATCGTTTCCCTTTAAACAAATAGTGTATTAGGTACTTAGCCTAAATGTATAAACTTTCAACATGGGAGTACTTTGTATGATAAAAATATATGACCAAAACATTTCAGTTTAGTTGTCAAAACTAAAGTTTAAAGATGGAAAACTGTGTAGAAAAGTAATTTTATGATGAAGTAATTAACTTGTGTCATGACAGACAATAAATCTTCTGGTAGTTTAACAAGCAGCACATACAGATAGACTATAAGTATTAACAAGCAGCACATACAGATAGACTATAAGTATTAACAAGCAGCACATACAGATAGACTATAAGTATTAACAAGCAGCACATACAGATAGACTATAAGTATTAACAAGCAGCACATACAGATAGACTATAAGTATTAACAAGCAGCACATACAGATAGACTATAAGTATTAACAAGCAGCACATACAGATATACTATAAGTATTAACAAGCAGCACATACAGATAGACTATAAGTATTAACAAGCAGCACATACAGACTATAAGTATTGTAAAGGAAAAACCAGGAGGACAAATTAAGTTCCAAAAGAGGGACGAAAGATAACAGAGGGACAGTCAAACTCATAAATCAAAAATAGACTGACAATGCCTGGCTAAAAATTAAAGAAGACAAACAATAGAACACATCACACAACATAGAAAACTAGAGAATAAGCAACACGAACCCCACCAAAAACTAGGGGTGATCTCAGGTGCTTCGGAAGGGTAAGCAGATCCTGCTCCACATGTGGCACCCATCGTGTTGCTTATGTTATAACAAATCCGGTAAATAGTCTAATTCGGTAGGTCATATTCATGTTATCCTCTTGTAGCACCATATGTGTGCCTAAGTTGTAATAAATTGTCTTGTCTTGAATTGAAAGGGAAGGGGATTGTAGTTACAACCCAAGGAACATATCTGATATCAATTGTGAAACGGTTATTCCATAAAGGTCAACCAACTCGTGATGGCGTCTGTAAAATTCCAAATGACACCATGTCCATACAACCTAAGACTCTTTCATCTTGCAATAGTTTAAAAACATTTGATTTTTATACACTTTAAACAAGTATTCCCTATTCCAAACTAAAAGACAAATTGAAAGAATTGGTATTGCTTTGTTCAATAAAAAAGAAAGGCCAACATCATTGAACATGGACATAAGTATCTTGTCTTAAGGAGGGATACATCCTACTTTGTAAAAATTAACTCTGGATTCAAATAAAATATTCTCTTAATGTTTTTTAACAATCTATTGGCATTCCAATAAGAACAAAGTGTGCTCATCTTCTTGCCTACTTGTTCCTTTATTCTCATGAGGCTGACTTCACAAAGGAACTTCTGAGACGGAAAGAAAAGAAGTAAGCAGTATCCTTTAACTTTACTTTCTCTATATAGATGAGCTTCTCTCTCTAAATAATTCAATAACTTAAGTAAACATCAGGAAAGCAGTACAATTGCTTTTTTATGGTCCCGCAACTTTTTTGTATACACCTTCAGATTTTGAGCTGATTTTTGATATGTGAGACTACCACCATTTTTGTGTCCACATGTGTTGTTGAAATTGCAGATTTTTCAACTTTTTGAGTTTTAGTTTTAATAGGAGGCCAAGGCCATATAAACACTTAAAAGAAAAGAAAAATTAACACAATAAAAATTTCAAAAATACATACGCTGAATATAAAAATTTCAAAAATACATACGCTGAGTGATATCTACTAAGGAACACTTACACTATAAAAATTGTGGACATGGTGTACTAGCACCAAATTATCATCATTAAATGAGTAGGCTTATCAGTGTCAAACCATAATTGAGGACCTTTGTGAATATATAGTATAAGAAGTCAACTACTGTATCACTAGTTTGTATTCATCATTAGGCCAGTGCATTCAATATGTTCAACTCCAATCTTAATTGACCAGGATTGTCAGTTTCTTGCTTTTCTCCAGGCACTCCAGCTTCTTCCACCAATAAAAATTGACTGCTACAAATATCACAAAATGCTGAAAGTGGCCTGAAACAGCAATCAAACCATTATTACAAGGCCACTTCAACATGGACAAATCGGACCTGCAACCTTATGTGTTTGGCAGTGATCACGTTCAGGGAAAAGAGAACAGGCTAGTGGTTAAGACAATTAAAATATATATCAGTCATCAGTGTGAAGGAGATATTCCATATACTTTAAACATGTGAAAGGTCAACCAACTTACAACGGCTATTATTTGTAAAATTTTCTACAGGATCATTCCAATGCTCACATATTGTTGTCAATATAATCATGATAATTGAATATTCTACGAGATTGTCATGCAAGTGACAGCTTTGGATATCAAATATTTTGGCCACGAGCATCACTGAAGAGACATGTATTGTCAAAATGAGCATCTGGTGCAAGAAAATTGGTACCGTTAATTTTATTAAGCTAGCTATGAACCATGTTAGTCCAGTCAAACTAAGTGTGACCCATAAACCAATTGCAACAGAAAATATGTTAGTTCTAATCTATAGCACTTTATAGCCCCAAATATACAGAGAAAAAAAGTCCCATAAAATCTAACTTGAGGAAACCTCAAAATCAGCATTTTTACATTGGAAAGGGAGATAACTCTGCCAAAAATAGACCTTTTGTCAGTTTTTGTTTGATTTTCTTAAAACTCATATAACATGTATAATGAAGGATAATTTGATCATGATGGGGTTATCAGTTCGTATTTGACTAATGTTAATATTTGGTATTGTTTATATCTGTAAAATATATTTGTTCAGCATCGACATTATTCAAGATACTTTAAACCACAAAACGAAGAATAGATGCTTAATAAGTTTTATTAAATTTGAGATTCTTTACCTTGACATGTTGAAAAAATCTAATAAATGGTAATGAATTATGAAAAATTAAATTTCAGACAGATTTCCAACACTTATTTGTAGTTAAAACAACCACCAGGGATATCCTTTTACTAAAATGCATTCTTAAACAAGAATGTGTCCAAAGTACACGGATGCCCCACTCGCACTATCATTTTCCATGTTTCTTGGAAAGTAAAATTTGATAAAAATCTAATTTGGCATTAAAATTAGAAAGATTATTTTTGGATATCAATCATTGTGGATTTGGTGGGTACAGGTATAGCAAGAAATTAAATGTACAACTATTAACAAAATTGTCAACAAGTGCAAATCATGATAATGAGGCAGATTTAAGTGTATAAATGTTGTATCCTGATTCCTGTATTTCAAGTACGATGGAATATACCTATGCTTCCAACAGTTGAATTTATATTTATTCACAGGACATCACCTATATAGGATGAATATATCAAACTACTTCTTAATAGCAGGTGTAGAAAAACACTTATAAATGAGTAATATGAACAATTTGAAGCATACTTATGTCAGTAGTCTATTCTTACAAATTAACCTATATATATATTGATATATATATAACTGCACATTTCATTGTTCGAAATGTGTCCAATGATATGCTATGTAGTATTGTTTAATTGCTGCATTATTACTATTTGTATACTTGGGCCGTTGCCAATTATTGTAATTGAGTTTGTGCCAATAAAATATTTGTATTTGTACATGATATAGCAAATAGTGAAAAAAATGGAAACGCTCGTTTCTTTCATTCCTGCTTTGTGAGACCTTTCAAGGCTTTTGGTAATTATAAATTTCTGTATTAAGGTTTCCCCAGAAATATGTATTATATGTCTCTGGTTTCCCCAATTTTGTGCCATATCTATATTTGCTTATTGGTTTTACTTTTTTTACATTGAATTATTCAACTTGTCAATTACAAAATTGTATTATCTTACACCAGTTTTGAAAGACAAATCTTAGTTGCAAATTTTTGTCTTGTAGAGATTTTTAGTGGCGGATTTATTGCTTAATAGATTATATCAGAGACATATATACACATATGTATATATGTCTCTGATTATATAGAGAATCACTGACAGCTTTTATACAGGATACAAAACTCAGTCATACATGCAATAAGAAAATTGGAAAATAATTTCCATCCAATATGACAATGTTGGTGTGATCATTATATGTCGAGTCTTTCGACTACTAAATGAAAAATATTAACTAAGGGCCTAGTAGTCCAAATAATTATGACGTTTGGCAAGGCTATTTTTATTTTTTTTCTGGGATGCCTTCCTAGGAAGGCGTCCCAGAAAAAAATTAAAATAGCCTTGCCAGACGTCATAATTATTTGGACTAAGGGCCTAGTAGTACTTGTTAAGAATTGCTGGACACATTGCAGATAGAACGATGTGCCAAGAATTAAACGTATTCTGTGTCCACCATTTTGTTTTGTTTTTATTACTTATATAACGACAACAGTGTAAAATTGTTATTTGTTTTATTAAAATTAAACTCTGTATCTGGTATCAGCATTACACTGTGTACTTAAGTAAAAATATCCCAACAGCCTCTACTACTGCTGAACACTGGGAAAACTTACCCAAAATCCTTCTCACCAATCTAGACCGCCATGCATCATTTTCCAATAGGAAACGGACTGGTTACCGTTTTCTACTTCCTTTGCTCGTAATTACAAATAAACCAGTTGTTTGACCTACTCGATCAAGCTCTCTATCTCTCCCTTTCGGTTGAAATTTAGATGTATGTTCATTAAATAAGATAAACAGAATGTAAACTAAATAAGAATAATACAGAGACGGCACTATTCATTGATTGGCCGTGTTAGGATCAAAATTGAAATTCCGTAATATAAAAAAATGAGGCTAAATACCGTAGAGTATCTAAATAGGCAGTGGCTATTTGACCGGCACCGGCTTAATAGCAAATTTGCTATTTGACCGGCACCGGCAAAATAGCAAATTTGCTATTTAGCCAACACTGAATAAAACTGTTCATTGATATGATTAGCAGGGAATAAAAAAGCTTAAAAATAATTTAAAATCATTTTATCATAATATCAAGCATTAATTAAAAATACACCGAGTACTATAAATGTACCTTTTATGGATAAAATAGATGCATATGTTAAAGATTATAAAAATATTTTAAAGGAAAATGTATTGGCAGATGCACCTTTCACTATAACAGAAGTTAAAAAGTGTATAAACAAATTAAAAATGGGGAAAAGTGCAGGACCAGATAGAATTGCAAATGAAGTCATTAAATATAGCAGTTATGTTACATGTAAATCCATAACTAAACTTTTTAATCTAATTTTAGAAACAGGTAAATGTCCGATTCAATGGAGAAAGTCATACACAATATTAATTTTTAAATCTGGAGACTGTACTGATCTTAATAATTATAGGGGTATATCTCTCCAAAATTGTATTGCAAAACTCTTTAGCTCTGCATTAAATAATAGACTAACATTACATTATGAAAACATTTTTGCAAATCAACAGTTTGGATTTAGAGTCAATCATAGAACCACAGATAGTTTGTTTATATTAAAATCTTTAATTTCAAAATATGTTAATAAAAAGAAAGAAAAGATATTTGCCTGCTTTGTTGATTTACGCAGAGCATTTGACACTTTGTGGCATAATGGGTTACGATACAAACTCATAAAAAATGGGCTAGGGAAAAAATTTTATGAGGTAATTAGTGATATGTATAACTTAACAGAATCTTCTATTAAAATTGATAATAAAATTTCTAAATCCTTCATATTGGAAAGAGGTGTTAAGCAAGGGGATAGTTTAAGCCCTACTATTTTTAATTGTTTTATTAATGATATACATCAGATTTTTGACAATACTTGTAAACCTTTAGTCCTTCAAAAATCTGAATTGTCCAGCTTGAGTTTTGCAGACGATTTGGTTATAATGTCAAGTTCACATATAGGACTGCAGAATGCAATAAATAAACTAGAGAAGTACTGCTATGACTGGCAATTAACAGTTAATACTAAAAAAACTAAAGTTATGACGTTTCAGAATAAATTTTCTCCCACCCCTGTGGTATGCTATAAAAACATCCAATTAAATGAGACTAAAGAATACATTTTTTTAGGAAACATTATTAACTATAAGGGTAATTTTAAAAATGCTATCCAAGAGTTATCAAAAAAGGGATTGAAGGTCCTATTTGCTTTAAAAAGTAGATTTTCTAACTTTCAATCCATCCCTGTTAATTTATCATGCAAACTTTTTGATGTCTTAATAAGACCTGTTTTATTATATAATAGTGAGGTATGGTTTATGGAAGATTATTTATCCATGTTTAAATCTTTGAAACGTTCAGAACAACATGGTTCTGTTTGTGATACTTTGTCGTTAGAAGATAAATTTTGCTATGAAATGATTCATAATAAATACTGTAAATCTGTCCTAGGACTTAGAAAAACTGCATGTAATATTTCAGCCAAAACAGAACTGGGCAGATTTTCTATGGCTTCATTTATTAAACCACAAGTTATGCTATATTTCTGTAGATTTCATACCAATGATATTAATCCTCTGTTAAAAGAAGCCTATGAATTAAATAAGTCCCTGCATAATGATGGTTTTCATAGTTGGTATACATTTGCTCTAAATATTTTTAAAGAGACTGGATTAAATGCTAAAGATTTTGAAACTTGTGATAAACCATACAATAGAATTAAATATTCCTTAAAGATGAAGTTTAAACAGGTATCACATGAATTTTATACAAAAAAAGTTTTGAATAAACTTTCTTCTATAACAGACAGTTCGAAATTATTTCTATATAGTCAATTAAAAACTGAGATAAAAATTGAAAATTATTTATTAAAAGAATCAAATTTTAAAACCAGACAATTAATTTCTAAATTAAGGGTTAGTGACCACAACCTAGAAGTTGAAATGGGAAGATATAAAAATGTACCCAGAGATCAAAGGTTATGTAAACTTTGTAATAAAATTGATGATGAATACCATTTTTTACTATACTGCAAACTAAACTCAACTTTAAGAGATTGCTAATTTTTAAAGATTAATAATTTAAATCCTGATTTTACAAATTATCAACCACTTTTAAAGCTAAAACAACTTTTAAATCCTAAATCTGAGCTTTTGACAGAAATTGGTGACTTTATAAAGCAATCATTAGAATTGCGAAAATGAGGTCCATGTCCATCAAAGGCTACATTAATTACCATTTATAACTATGTTTGGTTTTTTTTTTATGTTTATATTTGTAATTCTTCACTGTCTGTATTAAATGTTGTATTTGTGTTTGCTTGACCCATATGGGTGTATTTTTGCAAATAAAATTATTATACTATAAAAAAAATTATTGAGGATGTTCATAAATAAATAATTTATAACTTTATAATATTAATTAAAGGCATGAAAACACATTTGTGTATACATTTTTAAATATATTCTTTTAAAAAATATTGATAGAAAGTTGATGTCCAAATCTGTGTAAAATCTATGGTTTAAATATCCTGACATGCTATCAAAAATAGTGTTATGTAAAACTACGTACATCTTAAAAAAGACAATATTAAAAATTAGTTTCCTATTAATTTCAAAAGGACACATGATTTAACATTTGCAATTGTTACAAAATCAGTTCTTTGCCTTTGAAAGTTGTTTTAATTTAGCACAAGATAAATGTTGCCACTCCAAACAGGAACTACACATTACACTGACTTCCTTTGGATCTGCATAGGGTTCTTTTATTTCTCTTTATATACGCTCTTAGTAGCTTCCCATGCATCGTTTTGACAATACTTTTTAATTAAATCAATGTTTACAATTGAGTCCAAACAAGAGGCAGTTAAAAGTTCAGGTCTTGCTTCAACTTGTTCCTAGGTTATTAAATTGTTGTTATTTTCTAATCGTTTCCGACAAACCATCTAATAAAAGAAATCCGATTTCTTTGGGACTTTTCTCATGAATTGGTCCACAATTGCTTTTCGGGTGCTCTTTTTTGGAAGACTGATATGACTGTTTGTTGTAGTTATCCATATAATTTCCCTATCACTGCTCTCTTTCTGCTCCAGTTTTACTTCAGACCTGAGCGAAAACTGTTTCAGGATATATGCCCAAGCATATGGTGTCACCAACTCTTGATATTTAAATTCAGGTGAATAATTCGAGAATGCTGAAACAGAGTCCTCTTTTGAAATATACCACTTGTCTTGAGGTCTCGTTCTGTTCGCAAAGAATTTAAGGCAATCAGAAAGTGTTCAGCAAAATCTGGTAATGTGGCCACAGATTTATAAATCTGTTAAAAAACATATATTTAGTAAATACAATCTATGTGTTTTCATGCTTTTAATTGATATTATAAAGTTATAAATTATTTATTTATGAACATCTTCAATAAATTTGTTTTTATTGTACTACAAAATGTATATATTTCTACTGTAATGCTTCATATTGTGATAAAATGATTTTAAAATTATTATTATTATTATTAAGCTGTTTTATTCTCTGCTAATCACATCAATAAACAGTTTTATTCAGTGCCGGCTAAATAGCAAATTTGCTATTTTGCCGGTGCCGGTCAAATAGCAAATTTGCTATTTAGCCGGTGCCGGTCAAATAGCCACTGCCATCTAAATATGAGGGCAGAACTCGGGTATTGCCTGTTTAAGAAGGTGACGAAGTCAGCACTCCTAAACAAGGGCGTAGCTTACGTTGAGGCAACAAAAAACAAAAAAACAAATATATTCCTTCACTGTATTTTCTTTTAAATGATTATTGCAGCAAACTGGCTACTAAACAATAATATAGCAACTTGTTATGTCTTGTTGGCGCGGTTATTGATTCATACACTTTACGAATTATTCAAGACTAAAGTTATGGGAACATTTGAATTGATTTCCCCCTTCTACTTGGAAAAACCCTTTAGTTATTACGGTAGTTTTCTGTTATTCAAGGTTGTAAGGGTAAAAGGGAATCGTCAACAGATTTATTGTGTCCCCATTGCAAGCGAAAACAGTGAGTAGAATAAATGAGGACCCAACTGTTACTCACGAATCACCCGATCAAATCACTTTACCATTGAATTAGGTAAATTATTTAATTTTGTGTCAGAATAATTTCTAGTATATGAGGGCCTGCGTGAGGTTTTAAGAAAACAGAAAAATCGGCCCTGAAATTAATTAAAATTGAAAAGAATGTGGATTTAAAATGGTGCTAAATTATAAAAATAAAAGGAAAATGGTCCAACGACTATATGTTCATTGACTCTGGTACCAAACAAAACAAAATATGCATCTATATATCATAGTGCACAGAAAATAATTTATATGTTGAATCACTAATTCCAGAGAAATTGTCTGTTAGTTAATACATAATGTCAGTTCATATACATAAAAAAATCAACCAAATACTGTTCATTTACAATGAAGACTTCAGATTCAAGTAAATGTTACATAGTTATTCGCCGGTTGTCATGTTCATCGTGAATGATAAAAAAAAGTTAAAAATCATTCAATATATAATTTCAAGACCTTCGAAGGAATACACCACTAAAACAAATGCCGTGCTACACTTTACATGAAGCATGTTTTTCTCCTAGTTTATCCTGAAATTCGTTTGTTCAATCGAGCTGTCATGGTGATTATCTATTATTCGTTGATTCGTGACCTACGACCAAATAAATAATCATCACAAAACTTATAACATCACCTGCTGATATGACCCCTTCATAAAGACACCATGGAAATTGTCTCTAATGATCCTTTCTTTACTTATAACATCATCTGCTGATATGACCCCTTCCTATAGACACCATCTATGGTTATACACCTCTAACAAGGCAAGACCAATGTTATATGAACACTATCTATGGTCATACACCTCTAGCAAGGCAAGACCAATGTTATATGAACACTATCTATGGTTATACACCTCTAACAACGCAAGACCAATGTTATATGAACACTATCTATGGTCATACACCTCTAGCAAGGCAAGACCAATGTTATATGAACACTATCTATGGTTATACACCTCTAACAAGGCAAGACCAATGTTTTATGAACACTATATATGGTTATACACCTCTAGCTAGGGAAGAACAATGTTATATGAACACTATCTATGGTCATACACCTCTAACAAGGCAAGACCAATGTTATATGAACACTATCTATGGTTATACACCTCTAACAACGCAAGACCAATGTTATAAGAACACTATCTAAGGTCATACACCTCTAGCAAGGCAAGACCAATGTTATATGAACATTGTCTTATGGTCATACACCTCTAACAAGGCAAGACCAATGTTATATGAACACTATCTATGGTCATACACCTCTAGCAAGGCAAGACCAATGTTATATGAACACTATCTAAGGTCATACACCTCTAGCAAGGCAAGACCAATGTTATATGAACACTATCTATGGTCATACATCTTTAACAAGGCAAGACCATTGTTATATGAACACTATCTATGGTCATACATCTCTATCAACGCAAGACCAATGTTAAATGAACACTATCTATGGTCATACACCTCTAACAAGGCAAGAACAATGTTAAATGAACATTGTCCAAGGGGTCATACATCTCTAACAACGGAACACCGATGTTATATGAACACTATCTATGGTCATACACCTCTAACAAGACAAGACCAATGTTAAATGAACATTGTCCAAGGGGTCATACACCTCTAACAAGGAAAGACCATTGTTATATGAACATTGTCCAAGGGTCATACACCTCTAACAACGCAAGACCAATGCTATATGAACATTGTTTAAGGGTCATACACCTCTAACAACGCAAGACCGATGTTATATGAACACTATCAATGGTCATACACCTCTACCAACCCAAGACCAATGTTTTATGAACACTATATATGGTTATACACCTCTAGCAAGGCAACACCAATGTTATATGAACACTATCTATGGTCATACACCTCTAACAAGGCAAGACCAATGTTATATGAACACTATCTATGGTTATACACCTCTAACAACGCAAGACCAATGTTATAAGAACACTATCTAAGGTCATACACCTCTAGCAAGGCAAGACCAATGTTATATGAACATTGTCTTATGGTCATACACCTCTAACAAGGCAAGACCAATGTTATATGAACACTATCTATGGTCATACACCTCTAACAAGGCAAGACCATTGTTATATGAACACTATCTATGGTCATACACCTCTAACAACGCAAGACCAATGTTATAAGAACACTATCTAAGGTCATACACCTCTAGCAAGGCAAGACCAATGTTATATGAACACTATCTATGGTCATACATCTCTATCAACGCAAGACCAATGTTAAATGAACACTATCTATGGTCATACACCTCTAACAAGGCAACACCGATGTTATATGAACATTGTCTTATGGTCATACACCTCTAACAAGGAAAGACCAATGTTATATGAACATTGTTTCAGGGTCATACACCTCGAACAACGCAAGACCGATGTTATATGAACACTATCTATGGTCATACACCTCTAACAAGGCAAGACAAATGTTATATGAACACAATCTATGGTCATACATCTCTAACAAGGCAAGACAAATGTTATATGAACACTATCTATGGTCATACACCTCGAACAAGGCAAGACAAATGTTATCTGAACACTATCTATGGTCATACATCTCTAACAAGGCAAGACAAATGTTATATGAACACTATCTATGGTCATACACCTCTAACAAGATAAGACCAATGTTATATGAACACTATCTATGGTCATACACCTCTAACAAGGCAAGACCAATGTTATATGAACACTATCTATGGTCATACATCTCTAACAACGCAAGACCAATGTTATATGAACATTGTCCAAGTTTTATACACCTCTACCAACGCAAGACCAATGTTATATGAACACTATCTATGGTCATACACCTCTAACAAGGCAAGACAAATGTTATATGAACACAATCTATGGTCATACATCTCTAACAAGGCAAGACAAATGTTATATGAACACTATCTATGGTCATACACCTCGAACAAGGCAAGACAAATGTTATCTGAACACTATCTATGGTCATACATCTCTAACAAGGCAAGACAAATGTTATATGAACACTATCTATGGTCATACACCTCTAACAAGATAAGACCAATGTTATATGAACACTATCTATGGTCATACACCTCTAACAAGGCAAGACCAATGTTATATGAACACTATCTATGGTCATACATCTCTAACAACGCAAGACCAATGTTATATGAACATTGTCCAAGTTTTATACACCTCTACCAACGCAAGACCAATGTTATATGAACACTATATATGGTCATACACCTCTAACAAGGCAAGACCAATGTTATATGAACACTATATATGGTCATACATCTCTATCAACGCAAGACCAATGTTATATGAACACTATCTATGGTCATACATCTATAACAAGGCAAGACCAATGTTATATGAACACTATCTATGGTCATACATCTCTAACAAGGCAAGACCAATGTTGTATGAACACTATCTATGGTCATACACCTCTAACAACGCAAGACCAATGTTATATGAACACTATCTAAGGTCATACACCTCTAACAACGCAAGACCAATGTTATATGAACATTGTCCAAGGGTCATACACCTCTAACAACGCAATGCCAATGTTACATGAACATTGTTTAAGGGTCATACACCTCTAACAAGGCAAGACAAATGTTATATGAACACGATCTATGGTCATACACCTCTAACAACGGAAGACCAATGTTATATAAACATTGTCCAAAGGGTCATACATCTCTAACAACGCAAGACCAATGTTATATGAACACTATATATGGTCATACATCTCTAACAACGCAAGACCAATGTTATATAAACATTGTCCAAGGTTTATACACCTCTACCAACGCAAGACCAATGTTATATAAACACGATCTATGGTAATACACCTCTAACAAGGCAAGAAAAATGTTATATGAGCACTATCTATGGTCATACACCTCTAACAAGGCAAGACCAATGTTAAATGAACATTGTCCAAGGGGTCATACATCTCCAACAACGCAAGACCAATGTTATATGAACATTGTCTTTTGGTCATATACCTCTAACAAGGCAAGACCAATGTTATATGAACACTATCAATGGTCATACATCTCTAACAACGCAAGACCAATGTTATATGAGCATTATCTATGGTTATACACCTCTAACAAGACAAGACCAATGTTATATGAACACGATCTATGGTCATACACCTCTAACAACGCAAGACCAATGTTATATAAACATTGTCCAAGGGGTCATACATCTCTAACAACGCAAGACCAATGTTATATGAACATTGTCTTAGGGTCATACACCTCTAACAAGGCAAGACCAATGTTTTATGAACATTGTTTAAGGGTCATACACCTCAAACAACGCAAGACCAATTTTTTTAGGAACACTATCTATGGTCATAAACCTTTTACAAGGCAAGACCAATGTTATATGAACACTATGATCTATGGTCATTCATCTCTTACAACAAAAGACCAATGTTATATGAACATTATCTATGGTCATACACCTCTAACAAGGCAATACCAATGTTATATGAACACTATCTATGGTCATACACCTCTTAAACGCAAGACCAATGTTAAATGAACACTATCTATGGTCATACATCTCTAATAGGGCAAGACAAATGTTATATGAACACGATCTATGGTCATACACCTCTAACAAGGCAAGACCAATGTTAAATGAAAATCCCGGATCCCGCTTACTGTTTTGGCAGATTCCCGTGTATTCCGCTTATTGTTTTGGCAGGTTCCCGTATCCCGCTTATACTATGCAGTTCCTATTTAAATATATATAATTAACAAGGCAAGACCAATGTTATATGAACACTATCTATGGCCATACACCGCTAACAACGCAAGACCAATGTTATATGAACACTATCTATGGTTATACACCTCTAACAAGGCAAGACAAATGTTATATGAACACAATCTATGGTCATACATCTCTAACAAGGCAAGACAAATGTTATATGAACACTATCTATGGTCATACACCTCTAACAAGGCAAGACAAATGTTATATGAACACAATCTATGGTCATACATCTCTAACAAGGCAAGACAAATGTTATATGAACACTATCTATGGTCATACACCTCGAACAAGGCAAGACAAATGTTATCTGAACACTATCTATGGTCATACATCTCTAACAAGGCAAGACAAATGTTATATGAACACTATCTATGGTCATACACCTCTAACAAGATAAGACCAATGTTATATGAACACTATCTATGGTCATACACCTCTAACAAGGCAATACCAATGTTATATGAACACTATCTATGGTCATACATCTCTAACAACGCAAGACCAATGTTATATGAACATTGTCCAAGTTTTATACACCTCTACCAACGCAAGACCAATGTTATATGAACACTATATATGGTCATACACCTCTAACAAGGCAAGACCAATGTTATATGAACACTATATATGGTCATACATCTCTATCAACGCAAGACCAATGTTATATGAACACTATCTATGGTCATACATCTATAACAAGGCAAGACCAATGTTATATGAACACTATCTATGGTCATACATCTCTAACAAGGCAAGACCAATGTTGTATGAACACTATCTATGGTCATACACCTCTAACAACGCAAGACCAATGTTATATGAACACTATCTAAGGTCATACACCTCTAACAACGCAAGACCAATGTTATATGAACATTGTCCAAGGGTCATACACCTCTAACAACGCAATGCCAATGTTACATGAACATTGTTTAAGGGTCATACACCTCTAACAAGGCAAGACAAATGTTATATGAACACGATCTATGGTCATACACCTCTAACAACGGAAGACCAATGTTATATAAACATTGTCCAAAGGGTCATACATCTCTAACAACGCAAGACCAATGTTATATGAACACTATATATGGTCATACATCTCTAACAACGCAAGACCAATGTTATATAAACATTGTCCAAGGTTTATACACCTCTACCAACGCAAGACCAATGTTATATAAACACGATCTATGGTAATACACCTCTAACAAGGCAAGAAAAATGTTATATGAGCACTATCTATGGTCATACACCTCTAACAAGGCAAGACCAATGTTAAATGAACATTGTCCAAGGGGTCATACATCTCCAACAACGCAAGACCAATGTTATATGAACATTGTCTTATGGTCATATACCTCTAACAAGGCAAGACCAATGTTATATGAACACTATCAATGGTCATACATCTCTAACAACGCAAGACCAATGTTATATGAGCATTATCTATGGTTATACACCTCTAACAAGACAAGACCAATGTTATATGAACACGATCTATGGTCATACACCTCTAACAACGCAAGACCAATGTTATATAAACATTGTCCAAGGGGTCATACATCTCTAACAACGCAAGACCAATGTTATATGAACATTGTCTTAGGGTCATACACCTCTAACAAGGCAAGACCAATGTTTTATGAACATTGTTTAAGGGTCATACACCTCAAACAACGCAAGACCAATTTTTTTAGGAACACTATCTATGGTCATAAACCTTTTACAAGGCAAGACCAATGTTATATGAACACTATGATCTATGGTCATTCATCTCTTACAACAAAAGACCAATGTTATATGAACATTATCTATGGTCATACACCTCTAACAAGGCAATACCAATGTTATATGAACACTATCTATGGTCATACACCTCTTAAACGCAAGACCAATGTTAAATGAACACTATCTATGGTCATACATCTCTAACAAGGCAAGACAAATGTTATATGAACACGATCTATGGTCATACACCTCTAACAAGGCAAGACCAATGTTAAATGAAAATCCCGGATCCCGCTTACTGTTTTGGCAGATTCCCGTGTATTCCGCTTATTGTTTTGGCAGGTTCCCGTATCCCGCTTATACTATGCAGTTCCTATTTAAATATATATAATTAACAAGGCAAGACCAATGTTATATGAACACTATCTATGGCCATACACCGCTAACAACGCAAGACCAATGTTATATGAACACTATCTATGGTTATACACCTCTAACAACGCAAGACCAATGTTATATGAACAGTATCTAAGGTCATACACCTCTAACAACGCAAGACCAATGTTATATGAACACTATCTATGGTCATACACCTCTAACAACGCAAAATATTATATCAAAATAACTAATCGAAAGTATGAGATGGCACCAGATTCTTCATAAATTCATCTTATTTCCAACAAAAAATCGGGAAACACTTCCCAATTTTTTTAACAATGAAAGTATAGTTTATTTAAATATACTTGAAATGTCTGAAAATTGGTTTCATTTAAAATGAGGTATATTGTCTCAGGAAACCTTTAACAGGGCCGTAATTACATTTCATGCTTTCCCTCAGATGTACATGTAGCCCTGATTTTTCGGGATCAATGTTTCTTATTTATTTGTCTTTGATCATGAGTTTAGAGAGAAAAAAAACAACAGCCACAGACTTAACTATATGAATTCCATTTTTGCTTTATCATGTACATTGGTCTTTTGATGTTGTCCCTAGAAAATTAAGTCAGCTTTCACTGAATTTATACATTTATATAGAATACCAAAATATTGTCAAAAAATTATTAAAATTGCATTTTCAGATTATGAAAGGGTCTTTTGAACACTAAGAAAGCATGAATTGCATCCTTTGTTCTATAGCTTCTTCGACCTTCAGTGGCTCCAAAACCCTTAAAACAAAGATTCATTTCTGCAGAGGATGATCATTAATTCTAGTTAAATGGTATATAATCACTTGACTATACATGTAACATTTATAATAAACAAATCATTTCAAAATTGTATGTTTTTTCGAATATCATAAATATAGTTGTGAAAATGAATAATCAGTCCCTTGCTTTAATGAAAATGAAAAATCTTGCTTCAATAGTGCAGAAAATGAATAATCTGTCCTCTTTGTTTACAAAAATAAATACCCGATCAAAACCAACTGTATGCCTAAAACTGAAAATGGCACTCAACCCAACATCTGTTTAAAAAACATTTTCTGGTATACTAAATTTCAACTTCAAGCAACTAAAATAACTTAACAAGAGTGCACACACTGAAATGTCCTGCCTTCTTTACTAATCATTGATTTTATTTTGATAGTCCTAAATATAATAAAATTGAGTATGGAAATGGGGAATGTGTCAAAGAGACAACAACCCAACCATAGAAAAAACAACAGCAGAAGGTTACCAATAGGTCTTCAATGTAGCAAGACATTTCTGCACCTGAAGGCGTCTTTTTTACAGCTGGTCCCTGCCTGAACAAAAATATACTAGTTTTAATACAAAGCTTTATTACAACTGTCACATAAAGTCAACAGTAACCAAGAAAACTAAACATTGACCAATGAACCATGAAAATGAGGTCAAGGTCAGATGACACCTGCCATCACAAGAGAACACACTCATCAAAAAAAATTTGGAGTCTCACAACCTGGTCATTCTTGTGTCAATCCGAAATAGACAGGATACACTTAGCTGCTTCTAAAACTGATGAAAAGCTACAACTCTATCTAGTAACTGAGAAGTGCTACAATAGTTATAAATAAGCAGCACATAAACAGTAACAAGAAAGGCTGTTAACCCTGTTAAATTTTAGACGGCAGCAATTTCAATATTTAAACTTATAGAATTGATGAAGAAAATAGAAACTACATGAGACAAAACAGAAAACTGAACTTCCAGACCAGTACATCCTGCCCTTACCATGAAATTCCATTCTCTCACAGATTTCCTCCCTCTCCAAATTCCACTCACAATCATATATCCTCACCCTCTCAATCATTTTATTTTTCTCCCTCCCTTCCTCGCCTTTTCATCTATTCGTAACACCCTTAACCACCTACCACCTATACCCCTCTGTTCTGCTTCGTGTTAAGTCCCTATGAGAAAATTGGGTTAGTAGATGAATACAATATTATATGATGTATCAGATATGGAAGAACTTAAATTTTAGAAATAAGATGGAAACTTAGAACTTGATATCAAACATAAAAATATGATCCTGAGCCACTTTTAGAAATGTAGTCTTATTTTCTACACATAATGGTTATCATAGCATTCGTACAAAAGATTAACAGCCAAAGTTACAGAAAGCCAAATTGTGTAATGTAAATTTTTAAAATAGAATGCTACCTTGATTGATAAACATTATGAATGCCAAAAGTGTATATTTAACTCTCAATTTAAGTGTTTTGGGTGTGTTGAAAAAAAAGTACATGAAAAATGCCAAATGTTATAAAAATCCAAATAGTTCAAAACACAAAGCAAAAAGCCAAATGAAAAATGCCAAAGTTTAAAAATGCCAAATGGTATTAAAAAAACCTGTCTGCTTGTACTAGCCAGCTGGCCTGTGGGTTAGCTGGACTTTAAGGTGCTAGTTCACCAAAACAAATGCCCACAGTTAGGTAACTTATCTTTTCCTTTTGGAGTACCAGTTTTTAAGTCTTTGATTTGACTTGGGGGCTTAACATTTTTACTAAATAAAAAAAAAAAAAAAAAAAAACAAGTCTCTTGTACAAGTAAAATATTCACTTTGTCCCCCATTCCCAAAATGGATTGATAAAATAAAATAAAATACCCTTTTCCCCTTAAAAGCATGTTACAGAGCTTTCACATGCTGAAAACAGTAAAACATCCCCCTATTTAAAAAAAACCATTCCCAATTAGAATTTGATTAATTAAATAAAATACCAAGTCCCTTTTCAAACAATAAGATATTTCCAATTAAAATTTAGATAAAAACAGTAAAATATCTCCAATTTAAATTTGGATAAAAACAGTAAAATGTCCCCAATAAAATTTGATAAAAACAAATAAAATACCCATTTCCCATAAAAGCATGTTACAGAGCTTCACATGCAGACTGAGCCCCCTCACTCTCAGTTTGTACCAGTAACAACAGTAAAATACCCCCAATTAAAAAATTTGGATAAAAACAGTAAAATACCCCCAATTAAAATTTGATAAAAACAAATAAAATACCCTTTTTTCCCATAAAAGCATGTTACAGAGCTTCACATGCAGACTGAGCCCCCTCACTCTCAGTTTGTACATGTAAAAACGGTAAAATACCCCCAATTTATATTTGGATAAAAACAGTAAAATGTCCCCAATAAAATTTGATAAAAACAATTAAAATACCCATTTCCCCTTAAAAGCATGTTACAGAGCTTCACATGCAGACTGAGCCCCCTCACTCTCAGTTTGTTCTAGTAAAAACAGTAAAATACCCCCAATTAAAATTTGATAAAAACAAATAAAATACCCTTTTTTTCCCATAAAAGCATGTTACAGAGCTTCACATGCAGACTGAGCCCCCTCACTCTCAGTTTGTACCAGTAAAAACAGTAAAATACCCCCAATTAAAATTTGGATAAAAACAGTAAAATGTCCCCAATAAAATTTGATAAAAACAATTAAAATACCCATTTCCCCTTAAAAGCATGTTACAGAGCTTCACATGCAGACTGAGCCCCCTCACTCTCAGTTTTTTCTAGTAAAAACAGTAAAATACCCGAATTAAAATTTGATAAAAACAAATAAAATACCCTTTTTTCCAATAAAAGCATGTTACAGAGCTTCACATGCAGACTGAGCCCCCTCACTCTCAGTTTGTACCAGTAAAAACAGTAAAATACCCCCAATTAAAATTTGGATAAAAACAGTAAAATGTCCCCAATAAAATTTGATAAAAAACAATTAAAATACCCATTTCCCCTTCAAAGCATGTTACAGAGCTTCACATGCAGACTGAGCCCCCTCACTCTCAGTTTGTTCTAGTAAAAACAGTAAAATACCCCCAATTAAAATTTGATAAAAACAAATAAAATACCCTTTTTTCCCATAAAAGCATGTTAAGCTTCACATGCAGACTGAGCCCCCTCACTCTCAGTTTGTACCAGTAAAAACAATACCCCCAATTAAAATTTGGATAAAAACAGTAAAATGTCCCCAATAAAATTTGATTAAAACAATTAAAATACCCATTTCCCCTTAAAAGCATGTTACAGAGCTTCACATGCAGACTGAGCCCCCTCACTCTCAGTTTGTACCGTAAAAGCAAAAATGTTTTGACTGAGCCTCCGCACATCAGTCAGACTGAGCCACCGCACATCAGTCGAACTGAGCCTCCTCACTCTCAGTTTGTATCAGTAAGAATGGATACTTGATACGTATGGTAGGGGACGTTACTATACCTAGAGCAGAGGTAAAGTATCTGTGAACCCTAAACACAGATGGCGACTTAACTTCCCATACGTGTACACAAGTATCTAATGCTAACTGATACATAATGTTGTCAAGTTTTTCATTTTCAGTCACTGAAAATAATTTTTAAATGTAACAACTAAAAGAATAACAAAATCCTTGAATCCAAGTTGCCTGTGCTAAGAAGTGAAATAACTTTTCTATACAAGATATCAAGTTTTGATATCCTTGATGGTTTTTGTAAGGATTGAATAAGATGTTGCATTCCAGTAAACACAGTACAGTGTGACAGCAACTCAACTAAAGAGTAAAACCAGAAAGATTTGACTTGGATGGTGAATTGCCTCATTGACACTCATACCTGACATATATTCTTATATCTATTTAACAATGAAGTTTTTTATATGGTAAGCTGTTTTACTATTTATTCGAATTTCAAGATCTCATATAATTAATAAGATATCTTATTTATTATATACGATATTGCATATAACAAATAAGATATCTTATATATTATATACGATATCTCATATAATAAATAAGATATCTCATATAGCAAATATGATATCTTATATAATTTGTTTTTCTAAGATATCTTATATGATATAGAAGATATTAGATATCTTATACAGTTTATTAGATATCCTATATAGTATATAAGATATAGTATGTACTTTATCTCCTAGTTTATTAGATATCTTATAAATAAATTTTATATAAGATATCTTATAAATTAAATATGATATCTCATTATCTATATGAGGTATCTCATAAACTATATATGATATCACATGAACTATATAAGATATCTAATGAATTATGTAAGATATCTAATGAACTATATAAGATATCTTTTTAAGTATTTGAGATAACTTATAACTATATAAAATATCTTATAAAGTTAATGAGATATCTTATGAAGTTAAAGAGATATCTAATAAAGTTAACGAGATATCTATAATATCTCAAATGCTTTTCTTTATAAGATATCAATTGTAGAGGATATCTTTTATAATATAGAAGATATCATAGATATCTTATTAATTGTATAAGATATCTATATATATATATTATAAGATATCTTATGTAATTTATAAGATATCTTATAAAGTATATAAGATATCTTATATAAAATATGTTTATATAGTAATCTCTCTTTTGCTTTGAAGCCATGATACACTACATGTATATATGTATACATTATCTTTGATCATTGGCATTTATTTTAAGGATAGTTGTCTCATTGGCAATTCTACCATATATCATTTTTTTAATATGACTGAGAGATAAATGTAGTTTTCTGTGTGAATAACCAGTGCATTGAGTTGTACGTTCAGACTAAAAATATACTTGTTAATTTCAAGAATTAGTATATAAGAATTTATTTTGTAATAAGTTTAAAGAAAAAATAATTTACAGGTATGTTGTTTTTGTATATTTAAGATGTATAACATTTTCATAATTCATTTAAATGAGCAAAAATTCTTCAATTCATACTCAGAATTTACTGTCTTAAACAAAATCTACTGAAATCTGAAGAAGGCAGTACAAGTTCTTCAAGTCTTTAAACATGTTAAATGCATACACATGTTGCCACAGCCTGCCTTGTAAGTCTTCATATGAAAAATACCACATTTGGGTCATACAAATGTTAGTCCAGATAACATACATGTAGTCTTTGAATTATTCAATAATTGTCTCATTTCTGTTTAGGCTTCACTTCTAATACAACTGACTTTATTCAATGATGACGTGCTGACAACTCCTCTTCAAACATAATAGCTTGTTCTGAACTTCTCTCAACATACTGAAAAGTAAAAATAACATTTATTATTCCTAAAGTATTCTTGACCTATAATGGTTTACATTAATAAATTGTGATTTGGATTGATAGTGATTTCATCTGCAACATTGTGTCAATAAAAATTTTATGCAGTGAGAGTCAACAAAGCACAATTTGACCCAACATTATTTGGATGGTTTAATCAGCCATTCATATGACAAATTTAGTTTGATTAATTTTGAATTGTTAAATTTTTATAAAAAGATGTGGTTATGATTGCCAATGAGAAAACAATAGACCAACTGACCAGAAATTTTAACAACTGTAGTATAAGTCACAGTATGGCCTTCAACAATAAGCAAAGCTCATACCACATGGTCAGCTATAAAAAGCTCCAAAATGTCCATTGTAAAATAATTCAAACAAGAAAACTAATGCCCTAATAAAAGTACAAAATAAGGAACATAAACTGTTATCACAGAGATATGTCTCGCCTTTTGTAATTTTGATAATGCAAATGTTGAAATTAAAATAGCAATACTTAAACATGTAAGTTATGCAAATATTGAAAGTCGATAAACAATGACTGAAGGTACATGGCTAAACAATCTCAATGGAAAGAGATGTGCCACTGCTAATACAACTGCATACCAATTACCATTGTCTCTGACATTATAAGTCGTTCCCTTTAAACAAACCTAAACACAAACATTAACTTGTAAACTATGTAAAAGTTTCACAAGAGTGCACATGCTGAAATGTCTCGCCTTCTTTATTTATCATTGATATTATGTTGAAAGTACACCTTTCAATCATTCCATACAACAAACATAGTAGATCTATTGCATAAAGTATGAGAAAAACAGACCAAAACACAAAAACTTAACTATAACCACTGAACCATGAAAATGAGGTCAAGGTCAGATGACACCTGCCAGTTTGACATGTACACCTTACAGTCCTCCCATACACGGAATATACTAGCCCTGTTGCTTATAGTATCTAAGGTATGGACTTGACCACCAAAATTTAACCTTGTTCACTGATCCATGAAATGAGGTCGAGGTCAAGTGAAAACTGTCTGACTAACATGCATGAGGACCTTGCAAGGTACGCACATACCAAATATAATTATCCTAATACTTATAAGAGAGAATTCAACATTACAAAAAATCTTAACTTTTTTTTCAAGTGGTCACTGGACCATGAAAATGAGGTCAAGGACATTGGACATGTGACTGACGGAAACTCCGTAACATGAGGCATCTATATACATGTACAAAGTATGAAACATCCAGGACCCCACCTTCTAAACTATAAAGCTTTAAAAAAAAAGTTAGCTAATGCCGCCACCACCAGATCACTATCCCTATGTCGAGCTTTCTGCAAATAAGGTTCCAGGCTCAACAAAAACTAAGTCCATTTATAAATAATGTTTGGAAAAACAAAAAAATTTCCTTCTAGATACTAGTATTTGATTACTAGTATAAACAAGCTTCTGTCCAAGTTTGGTAGACATCCAGGATATTTTAAGAAAGTTATTTAAATTTAAAAAACTTTAACCACAGAGTTATTAATGTCTATAATGTTAACTGGCAGAAAAGTTATAAGTAAATTACTGTTAAAAGGATTTTTTTTTACATTTAAGTTGTCAAAATTTCATTAGCTTTGACCACAGAGTGAATATTTGTGGACAAGGCTGATGACACAACGTAGGAACACTTTGTCTACCTTTTGCGTAAAAAGTCACAGGCCTGGACAAAAGTTTATTACATTGCAATCAGAATAGTAGGTATGTGATGTGCCAGATAAGGGTATGTCATGTAGTCATATTTTTTTCGCATTGCTCAGCATTTTTCATAACATACATTGTACATCGAATTAAAACGAAAGTGAATGTCCGGTTAAAATATTGAATAGAAGCATGTTTTCGGCTTATTTTGGAAAACTGAGGGAAAGTTATAATGATTACAAGACTCAGCCAGTGTCTTTAGGAAGCGTAAATCGAACGCACGGGCGTGTGTGCGTACCATAAAGAAAACATTGTTAATAAACACGGGGTTTCATCAAAAACGAATTCAGTTGGAAAAAGTGAAAGGCCCAATGAATTATGAAATGATAAAGCATCAGAAATCAAAAGTTCTAATAAAAGACAACTAATTCCAGATTTATGTAAATTGAATAAAAGAAAATCATTCAAGTATAATTCGAGTTTATATACTATTTTTTATTCATTTAACGGTTAATTAATGAATACACACACCATGCACACAGCCACTGATCAGGCACTGGTCTCAGCATTTATTATATAAAGGTATAAGACGAGTGCCTGTGAATACACATATCCTTTTTTGTGAGAAAATACAAAACTGGCAAAAGGTTTGAAACGGGACACAAATTAAACCTACAATTGCTCCTCAGTGAATAAACCAAATAAAACAGCTAGCAAATAACCCTAACCATAATCCTAAACTAAATAAAAGAGCTAAAGAAAGACAGAAACATATTAATTTAAGATGGGAAAAAATTGGGGTTGATATTGCCTAAATATTCAATATTGTGTCGAAGAAAAAACCCAATACATTAAGGAGCTTGGTGGTGAAAAACCCAATTTGATATTAACCTGAGGGGTGAATTGGAATTGATAATGCAATTAAAAAACTTTATCACCCAATTATATAAGAAAATGGTGGGTAAAAACCCCAATTTATGAATTCTTATCTGGAGCTCTGTGAAGACAGGTTAAATCCCTGTCCTGTGCATTGGAAGACATTTTCATATCGTTCAATTTTTAAGATATCCTATCAATTCAAAATATATGTTGTATATTAATGCGATATCTTATTTAATTTTGAAAATCCCCGTGTTGTGGGAAATATCTAGTTGATTATATAGGTAACCACTGAAGCATTGTAGTTGTTATGTGTGGCGTCATAACATTTTCATATTGACCATCAATATATGAATTAAAAGAAACATAGCGTCAGTACTATTGATTTATATAATTTTTAAGTCGAGACAATAAACAGAATGCAAAACCTACCTTGTATGAGGTACAAATGTCCTGTATAAACAAAACTCTGGAACCCTTGTGGTACTACATCATGAACAATCTTAGTCTGGTTCAATATCTGCAATAAAAACATAATAACTGTTGCTGCTAAAAGTTAAATTTGTTTATTCACTTAACTGAGATAAATTATGTAATTTGTCTAACAGAATGATTGTTTTTATTGTGCTAATAATTTTTACTGATTATGATATATACAGTTTTATTCCCCCCCCCCCCCCCCCAAAAAAAAAAAAAGAAAAGAAATGTTGAACAAAACCAAGGCGAATGGACTCTATGGGCAAACGAACTCAGGGTGAATGGACCTCAGGATACCAGAAATATTGGAACATACCTTCACACATTTCTCAACAATCGATGTAATTGATTCACAAAACTTGGCATATTGATTGTTATTCCTGACATGTTGAACCTTAATAAAATATCTAGAATCTTTCATTTTGACCATTTATGCAATAAAATCATATCAGTTATATGTTGAAATAAGAGATATTACAAATGTTTAACATGTTATAGAAAACTTACTTTTTTTTTTATAAAATCAAAGATGTCCATTAAATATGAGTACAAACTATATCAGCACCCCTCAGTTCAAGATATAAGCAAATTATAACCAAGACAATAGAATTTCCCTCCAAAAAAAACCATGTGACTTAATGAACCAATCATTATAAAGAAGAGAGTTAACTTGTAAAACCTAAACGGTTACAACATTAACCTAACTCATTGGTCCATGAAGATAATCACTAGTGCATGACTTGAAACTACTCACTAAGCAACTTAGAATTAAAAATATTAACTCATCAGATATACTATTTTAATAGAATATTGTTATTAAAAGAATTAATAATCGTTTAACTCAGCTAGTCTGCCTATAAGTTTATTCACTGGAAGTTTTGCAAGTTTCATGTAATATGGGGCAATCTGATTCTAAAAAAAATCTATCTGTATCTGCAGAAATATTGCATACAAGTGTTATGTAATACCAAAAGATTACATCCCAGCTCCTTTGTTCTAACAGGGGTGATCTGAGCCGGATCACCCCAGTTTGAATTTCTTTATTATGCATGCTTTCCTTTGTTCTGTAACAATTTGGCGGGAATGTCAAATCCACTATCAAACTTAATTTTATAATTATACAGACATGACAGAGACCGTCTATCAAAATTGACGTAGAAAAAATCCAGTGTATTATGGACTATATGCTGGGATTCCAGCTCATGTAAGACCTTTGGCATATCAAGCCACGACACATACCACTACATGGTACCAGGACGACTGGATATGAACTAACAGTTATTTAACATACTTTAAAGGAAGCAATATTTTTTTTAGTAAAGTGGGTCGAGTCGGCAGACCTTTATTAGTAGGGGTTTAAAACTTTTTTCATTAAGAAGTGAGTTGTCAGACTGATTTGATTTGATTTCAATTTGATTTTACACTTTTTCAAAAGTGAGGCGAGTCAGTAAACAATAATGGGGCGATTTTTTTTTTGTAAAGTGGCAATATAGTATGAGCTGATGGGCAAGTGGGTCAAGTTGACATTGTTTGATATTGCTACTCATCTTGTTCAGGGGTTATAAAGGGTATACATCATATAGTAATATATAAAGTATATTTTAATGGTTGTGTGCCGTTCTAAACAAGATTTTATGAATTGTAAATGTTTTTTTCGTCTTATCTGAATGAGCTGGCATGTAAAATAGTTATCCCATTCGGAATTGGTGTGTCAATGTTAGGTCACCCTCTGGCAAGGGGTGATCTTACACTGACACACCACATCCTTGTGGGATAACTATTAATTATGGTTATTATGATAGTTTTAAGAATAGGTTTTTAGTACATATATCTTAAAAACACTGCAGCTGCTTATATTAAAACAATTTAACTTGGCAAGTTATACTAATTGAGCTCACTCAGAAATTGTGTTTCTATTCATTTTGTGTTCTTTTATAGCACTAAGTAGTATTAAACATACGTCAACTGCAAATACTAAAATCAGCCAGTACTAGCAAGCTCTCTCTGTATAAATTTCTTTTCGTGCCTTGTTTATCCAAAGTTCTGTTGGTGTTGTGTCGGCTCTGTTTTTGTCTGCCATATATCCAAAGTGCCATTTGATGAACTAATGGGAGATAACTCTATGTGAGTAGCACTTCCAGAGTGGAGTGGGGGTCAGTATGGGGTACGGCATCATGCACTTTTTATAAGTTTGAACAGTGGCGGATTCAGATGGGCGTAAAGGGCGTACGCCTCCCCCTTTTTGCTCGGATTTTTTTGTTTGTAAAATGATTAAGCAGACTAGACTTCGTGAACTTTGTCATTTCCCGTGCACTCTTTACTTTATGCCGTTTAGGCACTGGCTACGGTTACATGGAAATGTAACAATAATAAAAATATTATAACTGCACACCTACTCTTATTACTGTCATTATACTTTGAACCAAGGATGTGTATAGTCTAACTATACAAATCCTTGTTTGAACAAAGGATTAAGAGATTCCTATTATCAATTTTATCTAGGGTGAACAATTTAAAACTTGGGATGCGTTTTAAACGAAACTGAAACAATATCAAGACGCATTTTTCATAAATGCAGCTATACAAACGCACGGAGATAAAAAAAAAAATGATACATCTAAACTAAAGTAAAGTTTGCTTACTGTAACTCAAATACTTGGAACTTCTGTATTAACATATATCCATGGAGGATGTAATTTCGTTCATCAAAAAAGTGTTTCACTTAAACATGCTTTAAAAACCACTTGCTGGATTTGTAGAAACTGTCAGTGTAAAATTAATAAAAATAAAAAAAAAAAATGTATGTAATAAAGGTATGTATTGTTAATATAAAATAAATGTCTTCAACTTTTAATGCGTGAACCCCTGAGGGTTTTGTATTAAACAACGAAAATCAGACATGATAATAAGCAAAAAAAAAAAAACAGGTTCCTGATTTAGGACAGGTTTATTAACTATACATGTATAAGCAGCAAATTGAATGTATTAGTTGGATCCAAACCCATTTATAATGTGGAACAGGGTTTTACGGCATGCACAAAACAAATGATTAGCAAGTAGCTATTTTTTTGTCTTATTGGTAGGACTGAATAAACATTCCACATTCTATGAAACACAATAATCGTATACAGACTATTAGTTTATACTCTCATGACAAAATGTACCGCATTAATATTAAACACCTACGAAAACATGTTTAACTTTTATTTTTGTCCATCTGATGAGTTAAGCCTTTTTCAACTGATTTTTATAGTCCGGCGTTCTTATGTTGTACTGTTATACCACTGTCCCAGGTTAGGGGAGGGTTGCAAACCCGCTAACATGTTTAGCCCAGTGGCGGATCCAGAGGGGGTTTCCGGGGGTTGGAACAATGCATTTGAGTAGGGACATATAGTTGGAAACCCCCCCCCCCCTTTATCCTGGGTTGGGAACCCCCTTTTTTAAAATGACTTGATCCGCCCCTGTTAACCCCGCCACATTATTCATGTATGTGCCTGTCCCAAGTCATGAGCCTGTAATTCAGTGGTTGCGGCGTTTGTTTATTTGTTACATATTTGTTTTTTCGTTCATTTTTTTACATAAATAAGGCCGTTAGTTTTCTCGTTTGAATTGTTTTACATTGTCTTATCGGGGTCTTTTACAGCTGATTATGCGGTATGGCTTTGCTCATTGTTGAAGGCCGTACGGTGACCTATATATAGTTGTTAATGTCTTTGTCATTTTGTCTTTTGTGGATAGTTGTCTCATTTCCAGGTGTCATTTGCGCTCCCTTGGGCGGTGTTGGGTGGGAATTGTTCTGGTGGTGGGATAATATTGTGAAGGAAACATTACCAGTAATCCTTAGGGAGTGTACATGGAATCGCTGTACCCTTGCAGTCAATCAAGGTGTGCGTCTAAATTGGCGGAATCTCGAGTACATACATACATTATAAAAAAAGAAGATGCGGTATGATTGCCAATGAGACAACTATCCACAAAAGACCAAACTGAAATGACACAAACATTAACAACTATAGGTAACCGTACGGTCTTCAACAATGAGCAAAGCCCATACCGCGTAGTCAGATATAAAAGGCCCCGATAAGAAATGTAAAACAAATTCAAAAATCATACCCTTGACATCTTTTTTTTTATATTAACTCCAAACGCCCCAGCCTCAGGGGGTTCATGCAAAAATACAGATAAAAATACAGATACAAATGTTGTTGTTTTTTATGAGGAGAGTCCAGTTGCCTACATTGTATATATGGAACGAAGGATAACTCTTAATAACCAGAAAAGAACAATTCAAGTATAATGTGACAATGAACTGGTGAAGACTATTAATAAGTTATATAAGTTTCAGTTAAGCAAATATTTAGTTTCTCAATCTGTAAAATGAGGATAGCAATTCACATCCAGAAAGGTTTTTCTTTCCTTATTAAAAAGGGTATATTTAAATAAAAAATGTTCTTCGTCTTCAACCGAGTTCATTGAACATCTCTGATCTTAACAGTGTAATATTTTTTCCATGTTCATCAATTTTTCGTTCGTAACGGCCTCTCTCGATGCGGAGACAATGATTGCTAATCCTAAATCTGGTTAGTATAACTCTCTTATCTCTGTTCTTGATATTGAAGTAATCTTCAAAAGTGAAATTATGTTTAAATTTAAAGTAGTACGTTGCTCAATTAACTGTGATCATATTTTTTTATTAAGTCTGTTTGGTGACTCCAATATGTTAAAAAATCAGTTTGAATTTATTTTTACTGAGTTTTTTACAAAGTGTTAAATTTAAACCAAGTTTTTCACTAAAAAAAACGTGCCCATGTATCCGCGGACACAAAATGCATTCTAACTATATTTTGCACCGAAAATAGTACATATCTAGTATGTATGTAACTATATAAACAGCTGGACACAGTGCTATTCCTATATAAATTTTCTTAAAATGCGGGGCTACAGGCGGACACAAGTGGACACAACGTTATTTCTATATAAAACTTATAAAATCTGCTGGCTACAGCTGGACACAGTGCTATTCCTATATAAATTTTCTATATATGCGGGGCTACAGGCGGACACAAGTGGACACAACGTTATTTCTATATAAAACTTATAAAATCTGCTGGATACAGGTTGACACAGCTGGACACAGTGCTATTCCCGGTATATAAAACTTCGTGATATGGGGGCTACAGGCGGACACAAGTGGACACAACGCAATTTCTATATAAAACTTATAAAATCTGCTAGCTACAGCTGGACACAGTACTATTTCAATATAAAACTTCTAGAAATGAGGGGACACAGGCGGACACAACGCAATTTCTATATAAAACTTTATGAAATAAGGGGATACAAGCGGACACAGCTGGACACAGTACTATTCCTTTATAAAACTTTTTGTAATGGGGGCTAGTACGGCTTTGAAACATGTTGAGAGCCAGTAGGCATTCGCGCTGGCTTTCTGCTGGGAACAGTATGTCAATATATATGTTCTTGCTTTCTGTAACTGCTAGCAAGTTAGGAAACTGACTTTTCATTGGTTGTCTAATGTGATACCTTCACGTATTTTGTTATTTTTATAGCTTTGAGTATATATAGTATAAGGCATATAATTAAAACATTATTATGATGAAATAATATTGAACAGCAACTATTTTTAATGATTTTTTCTTGTTCAAATTGTAAAAACCTCGATAGCTTCAGGGGGGGCTGCGCCCCCGACCCCTGCCTCGCGGTATAAACAGAAGGCAAGCTACGCCACTGAATCTGATTGCATGGCTCGTGACAGTGTTTTGTCTATCAGCTCATATAAATTATATCAACGTGTTTTTCTTGATTTATTCCTGCTTAAAATAGAATAAAGAATTAAATTATAAGAAATGAGTGTTATATTTTTTTCTGTCTATTCGAAATACATAATAAATGTGGTACACACTTTGAAATGACCCGCTACAGAAAAAATATTACAGTCATTATATACATATGTAGGACTCTAAAGTGCGATGGGGACGCTAAAGTGCGATGGTCACGCTAAAGTGCGATGGTCTGCACTAAAGTGCGATGCCTACACACGCTAAAGTGCGATTGTCCGCGAAAGTATAGACGTAATAAACGTACAATGAATTATGACGTGAACAGTCGTTTATACAAACGAAAAATGAACAAGCCGAAAGATAAAAGTTAAAAATACAAAAAAATGTATTTGATTTTAAATAACTTTAAACGAAATGTCCATGACTTTCTTAAGTTAAACCTAACCGTGCTTTGTTGGCTGAAGTATCGACCATTTTCCTTCGTTATTTAGTCGATTCATGCGTAAATCATAAATTGTCCGCTAAAACATTATTTTGTACAGTGTAGATAGATATAACATGTAGTGATGCCTTTGTGTTGAAGGTCGTATCTTGACTTATAATCGTTTACTTTTATAAATTATTAATGCAGTTGGATGAAAAGTTGTCTCATTGGCACTCATAAAACATCTACCTATATCTAGTTGTACTCATTACGAAGAAGAAAACTATGCGAATATTGCATATATGCAAGCAAGCTAACTAAAGTCTTACTCTACAAGCATTAGGAAATTAGCTCTAATCCCTCGAACCTTACTACATTGGTTCATTGCACTTAAGCGTGATATACAATCGTACGTTCGTAAACAAAACAACCATCGCACTTTAGCGTCGAGTCGTGATACACCATCGTACTTCAGCGTAGACCCTCGTATACTTTAGCGTGACCATCGCACTTTAGAGTACCATCGCACTTTAGAGTCCTACATATATGTCTATGAGCTGATAGACAAAACACAGAAGAGGCATTATACATCAAAAATTAAATTATTAAACTATACACAGTGTTCACTGGGAAAAGTTAAATGTACAAAAAAAGTCGGCATGCGATGTCAACCAAAAGTCATGTTTGAAAATGAAATATGTTAATACATGTATATTTTCATATAGAAAGCATGGATTTTATATGTCAAATTGTTCTGAGTGTTTGAAGAAATAAAACAAAAGATCTGTTTTTCGACTTTTAAGGATGTGAATTTTAGCATGGATGCAAAATTGGCCCTTCTCATTACAGAATCATAGTTCGGAAATCTGTTTAACCTAATTTTTCCTTGATTCAGCAAGGATTTGTATAGTGACACTATAAAAATCATTTGATTCAGTTTGGATTCAAAATCAATTTGGTGGAACCATATAGTAAATAATGATACATCGACAAATTAAACACAGACTTTTGTCTAGATCATAAAGAAACCGTTATATGTGAAAAAAACACTTCAAAATAGGTGCAATTTGAGATCTCTTACGTTCCTTATATATTTTGACTTTTCATTATGTTTGTATTATCCGTATATATAACATTGTTAGTAAAATGAATATTTTATGTAAGTATTTTTGTGCTTCTTCGTTACATTTGTTGTTTTTATAGTGATTAAGATGATTACACAATGTTGACTGCTGTACCCCTATTTTTGACATTTTTACCTATTGTGTCTGTTTGTTTTGTTCACGCATCGGTGACAATACAATGGAATTTGATGCGACTATCATACAAGTGAAAGGTTTAGCTAGCTATAAAACCAGGTTCAATCCACCATTTTCTACATAAGAAAATGCCTGTACCAAGTCAGGAATATGACAGTTGTTATCCATTCGTTTGATGTGTTTAAACTTTTGATTTTGCAATTTGATTTTTGAATTTTCCTTGGAGTTCAGTATTTTTGTGATTTTACTTTTTATATAACAATTCCATGGTATATACTAAGTCAACAAAAGAAACGATGCAAGGCAATAATCGGATTTAAAAAAAAAATCTATATATCATGCAATTGGTACCAAGTTAAATAATTGCCCATTGGTCGACGAAAGATTGGTCTAATGTTTAAAGAGTGTTATTTTCTTATCAAAACTGTTTATACAAGGACGTTACGCACGTTATTGCGTCAATACCATGTAATCAACCAGTCCACACTAATAAACAGCTTTTTTTTATAAAATCATATCAGTTAAGTTATATAAAACTTATATCCATAGACTAGACAGGTAAGTACTATTCCGAAAAAAGTACAAATTATTTTATCACATTTCACTATAGTCTTAAATAAGGACAACATATTGACAAAACGTTAAAAAGATGCGCGTCAGACGTAACGGACTATACGCATAATCACTTTAGCAGGGGTGTTTGTGTTCTTCAAAATAGTGTTATATCCTCGAAAATTCGAATGAAGGATATGCTTTATATATAAAGTATGACAATATTCCTGAATATGCGTTCCTGTAACGCCCAACGCTACTTTTTGGCAAAAAACAAATTGTGTTCATTATGGTCAGATTTAGGAAAATGTTAAGTTATCAAAATTTCTAGGTTTTAAAATATAAGATTATATGATATTTCGTTTGTGTAAATTATGCTCACAAAAGAACATACATACACCATATCAAAATCGAATTTTTGAAGCACTCACACTACATAAAAAAATGCAACGGCTTCTGGCAAATGTTTTGCAAGATGTCCAATGTTGGATTTCGACGTTTTTTTACAAATAAATTGTTATTTGCGACGTTATTTATTGAAAATTTAGATTAATTGCATGTTAAATAGTGCTTATCCGTAATTGTACTTTAACTTTACAAAACAGCTACATACTTTTTGATAATTTGCGTAGTCAAAAGGACTTCGTTTGCGAAATGAAATGTCTTGCAAGTTTGTTACACTGGACGATTTTCCTACGTTTTCAACGTTTTCGATTCGGGGTACGCTATTTATGGTGGATCATCTGTATATATTTCCTCAGATAGAATTTTCTTGATAGTCAGACACTTTCAACAAGACCACAAAGTATTAAAAAAAATCCGATGACTGGGGTTGTTCGTTTGGATAAGGTTCTTAAGTTGTGAAGATTTTGGTATCACAAGAGGATGAAACAATCATCTTTATCAAATTTTCAAATTTGGGAAGCGTTAAACTGCGATTTTCTTTATTTCTCTGCAATAAGATTCATATGTATAGAACTTGAAAGTGAAATTAAATTGGGCCTAAAGCGTGACTATATACCTCTTCACATCATACAAAGCTTGTAAACATATGAGATGAATGATAAGTTTTCTCTGCTTTCAAAATCTTTCTGTTTGAAACTGTCGACCTGGAACTTATCAATCATTGGTAATATTAATGTAGTACTTTTTTAATCAACAGCATTGTCCTATATAAGTTATATCTTTGATTCGCTGTAACGTGTTTTACGTCATGCCCGCTATTATTTTATTGTGCCTTATTTTAAGTCCAGATTTTTAGTATTCGTATTGTCATTTTAGAAAGTCTTACTGATTAAAATACTACAATAGAGAACAATTTGACTTTAGTAGTGTCAACCCTGTGATTATGACCCGTGTATATATAGCAAAATCCGAAATACACCGTTTGGTCAAGTGGTGCGCAGGGATGGATCCAGCCATTTTAAAAGGGGGGTCCCAACCCAGGACAAAGGGGGGTTCCAACTATATGTCCCTATTCAATTGCATTGATCGAGCAAAAAAAGGGGCTTCCAACCCCCCGGACACCCCCCCCCCCTTTTTGGATCCGCCTATGGTACGCCTGTCAGATGCGGAACGTAGAGATAAGATAATAGGTAAAAGGTGAATATACTATTGGTATCGGTATCGGATTCGACCCGAAACTTGTTAATTATTGGCAATATCAATTTAATATAAATTCAAATATTTATTGCCATATAAACTTTAAACATTAAGTTTGTGACATATAAAATAATAAACAATATAACTATATTTCACATATATATATACACAATCATCCATTTACAGCAACTATTCCAGTGTCCCCTGTCCTCAGTTCTAATGACCTTTTGATGTAGGACCCCAATTTATTTACTTGTGATGGTGTTGATGGATTGAGTATAGAAATCAATTTTTCTTCATCAGATAAATCTTTTAACAGAAAAATTAAAATCCAAGTTGTTAAAAAAGTTATTTCTTAGTTCCATATTTAATTTGCAATCTAATATAAAATGTTTTTCGTTTTCTAATGTTTTACATTTAAGGCATAATCTCTGCTCTCTAGGAATATTTGTATGTCTGCCTTTTTCTATATTTAAATTATGGTCACTTATTCTTAGTTTTGTTATTAATTTTCTATAAGTAAAGTTTGATGTTCTTAAATAGTCTTCAAAACATAAATTTTGTTTAAGATTCTTATATAAATAAAGTTTACTTTTTTCATCTATGTATTTTATCATGTATCAAATTTTCAAAGAAGTTTTTAGAGCTTGTTTTTATATAAACTTTAAATGAATTATTTATTTAATATAATATGTGGAAGACAAAAGGGTCTGGTGTGTTGTAATTTTTATCAACACCATTGTCCTTTATTGGCTATTATAAAATTGAATTCTTTGATTTGTCTTTTTTACCCCATAACGGCGGACAAATTGGACCTCGTTATTTTAGTATACTAGATATGTGGATAATGTGCATGCATTTGAATGTTTTTCTTTAGATAATTTAACCAGATTTAACATTGTTTCCTAATTATTAGACTATATGTTGTGATAAATTGGTGTTCAAACTTGTGTATTGTTACTTTTGTTGACTATTATATTATTTTTGTATTTAATCCTGAATTAATTCCGATCATATCAATTATAATAACATTATAATTGATATGATCATTTTTACATTTACGGTAAATAAAAATACATTTGATGATGACTTATTACTCGGGCATTTCCGTGACTCAACGGAGTTCTCCGGTGTTACTAATTCATTACCCATAATCCACTTTGGCTTTCTTTACCAAGAGGGTTTGGTTTTTGCATAACAAACGAAAATTATTTTGAATTTCAGTAAGTATTTAGCGTAAAAATTAAACAGAATGTATTTCAGAATGAATTGTAAGATAATATATTTGAGGAGTGTACATATTTTAATACACGACTCTTACGAAAATAGAAACTACGAAGCAGATTGGACACTTCAAAGTCTTCATTTTTTGTTACGACTCGAAAATGAAAAAAAAACCACATTCAGCATCATGATCCTTTATATAGATCTACAATTCGGTGTGATGCCTTATTGTCAATGATGAAGATGTGTATATTGGAAAACACAATTATAAATCTGTGAAGGAGAATATATATACAAAATAATATTGGATTCATACCGAACTCGTGCATCTGACAACTATTTTCTTTGTTTTAAAAAAATAATTTAAAAATGAATCTGATGGTAGAAACTAATGAATCAGATTGGACACTTCTTTGTGCATCATGTTCCTTTATTCAACATGTTCAATACTTCTAGAAACTCATGTTGGTTTTCAGTTTGATTCTGAAATGTCAATAAAATAGATACAAATAATCATGCTAATTGAAAAAAAGCATTTAGGAAGAAGAATATAAGGTGATGATACCAAAATTCATACCTGTCAGCTGGCCTTCATTTTGCTGCTGTGAATAAATAAAACTTATCTGAGATTTGTTAATGACCCATATGGTAAACATTGATTTAGAATTAGGGAATCCGGGTCCGTTCGCGCCCATTCACGTTCGCACCCACTCATGTTCGCCCCCTTTCATTTTCGCACCCCACATGTTCGCACCCCAAGTCCGTTCGCATCCTACATGTTCGCGCCCAATTTTAATTGGTTTTGTGTTTAATAACTTAGTAATCAAGTTTTGGCAAGTAGTATTCTTAAAAGTATAATTGTTTTCATTGTCTCAAAACAAATCGAGACAGCATTTTTTATGTGTTGAATAAATCTTAATCATGTTTTTGAGAGTGTATTGTTAAAGAAAATAAATTATTCCTTTCTAATTAAAGTGGGATTCTGTCAACGTTTTATTTTGTGTTGAATAACACTTAATTATGTTTTGTTTAGTGTATTACCTATAAATTTGTTTCAAAATGAAGTGAGATTCTGACTACGTTTTTTTGTGTGCGTTGAATGAATTTTATCATGTTTTGGTTTATATTATAGTGTATTGCCAGACATGTGTATATATGATATGTGTATATATGTCTCTGGTATTGCTATATTTTATTATTTAATTGTTTCAGATCAAAGGGACCAAGCTGTTAAAAACAATTATCTTTTGTGTTTTTCATTTAAAATATTTAATATTTTACTCATACCAAGCTATAAATATATTCAGTATTTACATCAAAGCAATTAAAACAAAAATCATGATTTTTCAATTATTCAACTGGAATTTGAATTAAAATTGGGCGCGAACGTGTAGAGTGCGAACGGACCTTGGGTGCGAATGTGTAGGGTGCGAAAGTATATTGGGCGCGAACGGACCTGATACCAGAATTAGGCCGCTTTTCACCCAAATTAAAATAACATGACTTTTAAAAGTTCTTTTTTGAAAGGTTTTCATCCGAAATTACATGCACATTTAATATGATGTGAATAATTTATCTTTATTTACTGTATCCCAAAAATCCTTTTCCATTGTCATTACTGTAGCGTATTGCCATAAACCTTCTAGAGCTATAAAGAGTCAACTGTAATGTATAATTTGTAATAATGCTTGATTTAATTTTTCTAAACCATTGCCAATATCTGGGTCATTGTCAGTTGTTATATCCCTACATGAGCAGCAGTCCTTTTGTGCCAATTACTGTTTTTTAGGGGTGTCATTTGCGCCAAATTTTGTTTTCCAAATGTACATGTATCAATTGCGCCAATATTCGGAACTCATTTGCATCAATTTACCTGTACAAATATCTATCATAAATATTAATGATTAATATTTATTCCTATTTTTGGCTTAAAAATTATATTATGTTCGGAGATATTTCACCATCTGACAAGATGAGCATCTGGAGAGAAATGGCTTGAAATGCATTAGACAGTCTTTGTACAGAGAGAGAAGAAAACTTATTGCCACATATGTTGATGACACAGTGCTTTGTTCCCACCATCCGTATGGGCTGAAACGCTATCTACCACAAGACGTACCAATATGGAACAGAATCATTCCACAGGAATTATTACGAACTGTTTTATGCATTTCATCCCTCATGTTTGTCTTTTTGGCAATAACGTGAAGTTACAAGCTACTACATACATTAAATTGGGAAAAACCCATGCAACAGCAGTAAGAAGAAAGAATGTTTCAGAAAAGGAAATATTTGCCGTTTAAACTGCTGGTTCTAAGTCCGAATAATGGAAGAGGGAAGTCATTTTTCTTCTAATTGGCACAATCGTATGTTTTATTTTTGGCGCAAATGATACAATGTAATTTAAAACAGGTGGAGAAAACGTAGCATTGGGGAAAAAAGGACGCATTTTCAGCGCAAACGGATCTCTCCCCCTACATGTACAATATTTGTATTTTATCAAAATATTGAACAGTATTGTTTAAAATTGTTTAATCATTGTATAATTTGAACAAGCTCGTTATACATTTTTCTTTTATTGTTATTTTCAGAGACGAAAGCAGTTTTTTTATTTTATTTATTTTTTTGTTGTTTGCTGAAGTGTGATCTGTTAATAGAAACCAGCAACATTCTGGACGGACAGCAAGGACAGGGTGGTGCTTCTCCACAAGTAGGAGGAAGGTAATTTCTTTTAATAGTAATAATGAAAATAATATTTCATTATCAGTGATCTCCCCAGGTCCAGGATTTTTCACAGTGCTGTGGTAAATTTTTAATATCTAAGAAGGTGCTATTCGGCCCAGATTTTTAGGGCACTTTTTTTTAAGTGAAATTAATATATCCTTATAAAATATGAACCTATAAAGTTGTGCAATATTAAGCTATTTTGACAAGTTTTATTATTGGGCTGTTACCACATCTCCTAAAAATAAAATTCCACATATCTATTATAAATTTGGGGACATAATTTACATATTACATTAAGATGAGATGTTGCTTATAATTTTCTCTTTGGATTTATATGTCTACAGATTGCTTTTTGCCACTTCTGCTCAAAAAGGGTATATTGCGGTGAGATCTAATTCAAATATAATTGAACTTTACATTGCATGTAACATTATTGACCAATTTACAATGAAACTGGTTGTCTAAGATCTAGTAAACTGCTTTTTTTTACAGGGACGAGAGACCACCCCACTTAACTGGATCGGATGCTGCAGCATCCAAACTGCCTGCTAACAGCAGATGGATTCCTCCAAGTAGTTTGAAAAGAGATGTTCCAATTCTTGATGATAAAAATGATGCTACATTTCGTAAAGTTAGAGGGTTTGTAAAATATTTGCATTTTCAAGGTTAAATCATTTCAGAAAGCAAGAGCTGATGAGCTGAATATTTCCTATCTTGTGTCCATTACCTTTGACCACAATTTCAGGGTTCAGAAACTGTAATATAGGTAATCTTTTTGTGATCTATTCATTGGATTTTATTTGTATATTTTAGAAAACTCAATAAACTTACACCTGAGAAGTTTGATAAGCTATTTGTATATTTTAGAATACTCAATAAACTTACACCTGAGAAGTTTGATAAGCTATTTGTATATTTTAGAATACTCAATAAACTTACACCTGAGAAGTTTGATAAGCTATTTGTATATTTTAGAATACTCAATAAACTTACACCTGAGAAGTTTGATAAGCTATTTGTATATTTTAGAATACTCAATAAACTTACACCTGAGAAGTTTGATAAGCTAAGTTTGGAACTACTCAATGTAGGTATAGAAACCAATACCATTCTCCATGGAATTATTTTATTGGTAAGTTACAAAGGCCAGGTAATCTGTCTCAATATTTCCACTTAGTATTTAGACTTTCGACAGCATTCAGAATTATATTTAAACATTGGACAGCATTTAAAATTATATGCATATTATCAAACCATAGGAGATGTGTAAATTTACAAGTGGTATTAAACACCATTTTAATCATGTACCATTTTTTTTTTTTATTAATTTGGCCTCAAAGAATGAAGTGGAAAAGATTGATTCAGTTTTATTTAATTGGCTTGTATATACCAGTAGTTCATATTTAGATGAGAATTTATGAAATATTACTCTTCATTAATTTAAGAAAGAAGGTAAGTTATCTTTGTAAACAGTTGGAAATAAACGGTGGCATTTATTTTATTAATATCTTGTGCTTGTGGATGAATTGAATCAATTTCTATACACTGAGGCTGTGTATTTATTTCAACAAAAAACTTGCCATTATGAAGGAAGCATCAAAATTTACCCTTGTTCGTCTGTCTGTATGTCCATTTGCTAACTTGTTTTCCTCCACCAAATGTTATAAAACTTATACATAACGATGTATTACCAGAAAACACAGATCAAGATTGAATTCTGGTGGCATCAATTTTACCGTTCTAGAGTTTCGAGTTATGAATTTCGAGTTTCTGTTCTCTTACTCTAGTTTGCCTCAAACAAATCTTATGAAACTTATGCATAATGCTCTTTACCACAAAACACCTAGATCAAGATTGAATTTGGTGGCATCACTTTTACCGTTCTAGAGTTATACCACTTAACTAATGGAAAAATTGCAATTTTTTTCTTTTCCGTTCTCTAACTTAAGTTTGTCTGAACTAAATGTTATGAATCATATACACAATGCTAATACCACAAAACTCAGATCAAGTACAAATGTGGGTAGCATCACTTTTCCTGTTCTTAAGTTATGTTCCTTGAATGTTATATTCAAGAGGGGGGGCATCATATGTGTCCCAAGGACACATTCCTTATTTATATTCACTTATGCTACTAATATTGCTCATGGTTCATCTTAATGAAAAGTCCTGCTTAAAGTGTTTTCCATTTAATACTGAAATGAATGATTTTACAGTTTTACAATGTGAATTAACTTTAATATATTGATTGTTCATAAAATTTCAGATATTTGAAAAAGCTCTTGATGAACCCAAGTATAGTTCTATGTATGCACAGTTATGTCATCAATTATGTGAAGATGCACCAAACTTTGATCCCTCATCCTCTAGTGTAACTGTAAGTACTGGCAGATCATTGTAAAGAAGTTATTATAGGAGTATGAAGGAATAGCATAGCAACTCTTTAAAATAATATTGTTCATAAGCAGCTTATCCTAAGCTGAAGCTGTATTGTAATTGTAAGAAAGTAGTAGCTATGTCAATGATTATACCCATGCTGGTGGACACTGTTTTATCCCTGTATATTATCAGTCAATCACATTTGAGTACTACAAGATTTTACTCAAATAAGGTTTCATGTGAATGTGATGTAAATTTTGTACTGTAGATTTATTTATTTTGGTGGGTACCGTTTTTATTGGATCAAGAGAAAATTGCATGTTCTTGGATATTTAGTTCTATGTTTTTGCATAAGTCTGCACCCAAGTCTTTGGCAATTTCGTTAATAGTTGTACATTTAATTTCTTGCTTTACCTGTACCCACCAAATCCACGATGATTAATATCCAACAAATAATAAGGAATACACAGTAATGCATTTTCAGATATTTTTCTGTTTAACTTCCTGATTATGAATACTAAAAGCAAGGGTATCATAAGGAACAATAGATCACAATTTTACTTGTTGCAAATATTTACTTAAATTCATCTAATTCTAAATGTTAACCATTTTGTCATCTGATCATACTTTTAAGCATTTTTATTGGTTTCAGACATTTCGTCGCCTCCTTTTAAACAAGTGTCAAGATGAATTTGAAAACAGATCACGAGCTACAGAAGGTAAAGTATATCTTTGATGGCCTAGAAATGTTGTAATGATGAAACTAAGTTTTTACTGAAACCTAAGAAAAGTTATCCTAGAGTTATTTGGCAGATACGTCAACATTTAGGTTCAATCTGTGATTAAATTTTTTTTCCCCGCCCTAGGGGCATTTGGTTTTACCTGTACGTCCCTCTGTAGGTCCCAAAATGCACACTGCTTATTAGCACAAAACACAGATCAAGTGTGAATTTTGTTGGGGTCATATAAACTGTTCTAGAGTTATGCCCCTCAACAAATGGAAAAAATTGCATAATTTTTCATTCCAGTTCTTTCACTTTAGTAAGCCTCAACTGAATGTTATGAAACTTATACACTATGCTTGTTACCACAAAACACAAATCAAGTAAGGGTTGGCAAAGTATTCACCGCCTGAGAAAAACCAGGCGGGATTTCCTGGGTTTTCTCAGGCTGGGCAATACTCACAGAAATGGGTAATACTGGGCAATATGATTTTTTAAGCTTATTTCAACACAAAAGAGCAAAGACTTGTTGTAGTTTCATATTATAGCTAAATATATACATTTTATACAGATAACCATCGAGAGTCATTTCTAGATGATTGAAAATACAATTTATTCTTTTCTCCACTACTTCTATGTAGGCAGAATACAAAATCTGAACATCTGAGGATACCTTTTAAATTTCCATTTATTGTTTCAATAATCCAAACTTTAAACAAAATGCATTTTTTAGCAGTGTTTATGTAAATAATAAATTAAAATTTCTATACAATCATTTGCTAAATAAACACCCTACAGGGTGAAATCATTATAACTTATAGAAATAAAAAGGCTGATATTGTTATATAAACATATCTATGTCCAAATCTGAATAATTACTTATTAATTAGTGATGTACATATAAATTATGCAAAAGTAATTTTTCTTACATTTTCTTGTTGATTTTTCATGTAAGTTATATACATTTAAAAACTGATAACTGATTTCTTTGAATATTGTTAACAGTTTGACCAATCTAGACAGGAGGGTGATTTAATAGACTTTTATGAGAATTATTGAGAAAGGCCTTTTCCATTAATATTTGTCTAGTATGAGTCTACATGTTTACTTGTCTCATAGTTGCTAGAATAGTACTTCTTCAAATGAACAATGTATACACTTGTATTATTAGATTCTCAAACAAGTTATTTATAAATCAAAATGTGTTTATAAATATCATAAATGTATTGCATTTGAGTTTGATCACTGAATCCTCTTTAAATTCAGTTCAGTATTTCATATTACCCAGTAATGCCCATTATAATCCAGTAAAGCCCCGGTTTTCCCAGTGTTTCCCACTGGGCTGGGCAATACTTATAAAACCCGGGTTTTTGCCAACCCTGGATCAAGTACAAATTTTGGTAGAGCTACTTTAATTGTTTCTTCAGTTATGTCGCTTTATAGCTTTATATAATAAGCAAGAAGAGGCATCATCTTTGTCCCATGGACACATTCCCCATTTATTAACATGATATGAAAGAAATTGAAGCCAAGAATTTGATACATTTTGGGCTGTCCACTGGCATCAATGGGATTATATATAACAGCTTTAAAGTAACGTTTGATCACTCTCATGTTTAAATGCTTTAGTGACTTTGGTTAAGTTTTACATTCAAATTCCAGTGCTAAGAAATGTAATTTTCTATAGCTTTGTTGTCTGGTTGGACTGATTTTTCACAGAATTACACAGGTTGGAATAGAAGATATTTTTTTGGTCTAGACACTTCATGTCTATATTTTTTTTTTTAAATATGAATAAGAATGTACTTTTTTTAAGGCTCTATTAATGTGTATTGTGTAAGATACAAAGCATGCAACTTATTAATTCCCTCTCACTAATATGGAACCAGCTAAATATGGTTCTGAGTAAGGAAATAACTGATACTCATTAATATAAAACTTGTGGATATTTTTTATTATTGAAAAAGTTGCTCCAGGATAGCTTTCACAAAAATGAAATCTAGAGAACATTATTATTATGCAGCATTTCCTGCAATAACTGAGCTCACACTTTTGTCCATCACTGGTCATAATGAATACTTACCAAACTGCAATAACAGAGCTCACACTTTTGTCCATCACTGGTCATAATGAATACTTACCAAACTGCAATAACAGAGCTCACACTTTTGTCCATCACTGGTTATAATGAATACTTACCAAACTGCAATAACAGAGCTCACACTTTTGTCCATCACTGGTTATAATAAATACTTACCAAACTGCAATAACTGAGCTCACACTTTTGTCCATCACTGGTCATAATGAATACTTACCAAACTGCAATAACAGAGCTCACACTTTTGTCCATCACTGGTTATAATAAATACTTACCAAACTTTTTGAATTTGCTGTATTTGTTATAGTAAAGTAAGGCAAAGTACTAGCATTCTAGTAAACAAAACAAAGATTTCTTGTAAGTTGAAGGTTTAAGTAATTAGTATGTTGATATATTTTTTCAGCTTTTGATCGTAAAGATGGACCCCTCACACCTGAAGAAACTGAACAATATCACCTGGCCAAGAGGAAAATGCTGGGAAATATCAAGTTCATTGGTCAGTGCATCATATATTTTATGACACCTTGTTCAGAAACTTCAGATATTTTCCTACTCTCTCACATACATTTTTAATGGAATGACTTCATATTTGGTATTGGCTTAAGTTTTCAGACATAAACTGTAAGCTTAAATTTTGAATATATTGATTGGAAATTTTCCATCCCTAATTTTTCAATAATTCTGAACACAATGACTTTATTTGGTCAGCAATTCAACAAAGGAAATTTAAAAGTAAAAATATCTTTCCAGTATCAAAATCAATTTTCCTGATGTGGTCTGCAAAGAGTGCTGAATATGATATAGATGTTTTTTTTTACCTGGTGAATTTTTGACATTTTATAATGTGTACAAAATGTACTTAGGTCAACGGTTTTACACCCCAATGAAGTTACAAAAAGAAGCATTCAATTCTTAAATTAATTCATTATTTTTTTAAGCTGCAGCTTGCTGTATAACTTGTTAATTATATTTGAGTGTAATCTCAGTGTATGACCATGCACATGAATTGTTCCTGCAGTTATGAGCCATTTCTTTGTTTATCTTAGAGGCTCACATTCACAGTGTTGGACCTTCAAATTTAATCAACTTCAAAGATTTTAGTGTTTCTTGCTTAAAGGGAAAATTCACGATTTTTTACTTATGGTTTAAATATGTTCATTATGACATAATATATATATTCACAAAGTTTTATCGCTATATGTGCAGTAATAAAGGAGAAATTCAATATTTAATGAAAAAATATTAACTACTTCCTGTAGGTCGTGACGTTTTCTCCTGGTTTTTGCATGCCGGGATTTAAAATACAATCATTAAAAGTCTTGGTTTTTAATCATATTTTAACGTTATCGTAAGCGCGCCGATGACTTATGCTTTATCTAAATAACCATCCGATAATAAGAAGATAAAACGCACAGGCGTTCAATTGTACATATTCATGAGATAAATTTTCTATGTTAAACGTATATATTCGAATTATTTTTGTAGACAACACAAAAAGTTATAAATTTATTTTTAATTAATATATTTTCGGACTGATAAGGTGAACAAAGTAAAGTACAATAATCTGTAAAGACAATATTTTTGTGTACTCTTATTGACCTTTTACTATCTCTGCTATGACTTGGTTGATACGATGTGTGTATTCACGGTTCTGTGGCAATACTCGTAGATGGCTTGTTGAAAGGTAAATTGTTATTTGCACTTCGGTATTTAACCATGCCTCTCGGGCACACCTTGCCAGGTGTGACTGTCTATTCGGATCAGTGAATTATAAGACAAGAGAGCATTCAATACACATATTTAAAATATATATTCAAGTTGGTGACAAATAAAAATTGATCACCGTGGAATTATTTAATTATGTTTGGTGCTATTATTTATTTGAATTCAAATAAGTTAATTTACTAAGAAATACACAATTTTCGGTTAAAGACGGGAAACTTAAATCATATGTCCGATTGAAATGATTTACACCTTTTGACCTTGATTGATGTCTAATAAAAAGGAGAACTTAGAAATTATTAATAGCTTTACCAAAGTATTTGTATTTGTCTTTATTAGGCAAATAAATGAATGAGAAGGTCACTTAGATTTAGACTTTTAAAAGCCACGTATAAATTAATAACTGGAACTCATTGAAGATAACTCTACCGAAGCTGAATATAATATGAACGAATAAAGAAAAAATATTTTTCTACTTGAGAAGTTTTAAAAAATTGACAGCAAATTTAAGGTCTTCTTGGAATGGAATCGAAAAATTACGAATAGATATTCTTTATCAAGTGTGAAAAATGTCAACCAAATTTAATCATAATCGGGGACGTCCTTATTAAAATAGTCTTCGTCTCACAACGTATAATACTTAATAACTATTTGACCAAAGATGTTTAAAAACAAAAGACAACGAATTTAATGTCATCTTTCCCTATTTTTGAATGTAACTATAAGTCTGTTCAACTGGCAAGAATACCCCTAAAGCGGACAAATATCTGACAAGCAGTTTATTCTTTAAATTTGCTGTCATTGAATATCAAGAAAGAAAATAAATCCCGAAAATGATTTGAAACTTTAATACTCAATAGCTGTCCTATAAAATATTCACATCCCTCGGGGGTTATTAGTGTACGTCCAGTTGCATATGTCGGAACAATTGTGGTGATGACGAATTTCTTTCTTTATTCGAGAACAATCTAATTGATATATAAATCTGTGATTTTACTATGTTCATAACTTCGATGAACCAAAGCAAGTTATAGATAGACCTGTATTTTAATCAAATTGGTCCTCTTCTTCTTCTTCTTTTGGTATACAATAGTCTATCGAATTGGATGATTACATACTGTTGGTATACGTGGACTAGTCTATTTACAAAACTTTTACCCCAATTTGCACAAAATGTATGTTTCTTTCTTATGTTCAATGTATACATGTATATATTTTAAATTGCGCTGTAGTTCCGTAACTTTCTATCCGGGCGTATAAACGAATCGTCGACAAGTGCGCACATTTTTTTAATCAACATTTCTGGAATGATCCAACTATGTCCTTTACTATTGACAACGAGTAAATATTACATTTTCCCAGAGACATATAATACAATTATATGTTTCTGATTTTCCCAAATTAACCCTTGGAAAAATACGTATATTTGTATATCTTCAATTTTTTTTTTTTTAATTTTTTTTTGTATAATTTTTTTTTTTATATAAATAATATTCTTTACACCAGAAATTTTATTTATAAACAAGCGTATCAGTTAAGTTATGACTAGTATATTATATCACTTTCGGACACGCAAGACAGAGATGTATATTATACATGCACCTGATAGTTCAAAATGGAAAGTTATAAGTTATCGGCCGTGTACACTGATCAATACCTACAGAAGTGAAACGATGCATGAACCTGCAAGCCCGACAGGAAATCGCTTGAATACCTGGACGTGTCACCTTACACCCCTCACAATACCTTTGGGAGTAATGCCTTAAGCCATGCGGGTGATCAGTGGAGCGAAGATCCTAATTTATTTGAATAAAGTATATTACTTTAAAGAATTATGAACGAATTAGATTTTCGAAAACAATTTTCACGGAACACTTATTTATGATTTGAACTTTGACTTTTCAACTAATTCTAATATTAACAGTTTAAAAACAACAGACTATATGGTTATTTAAAAAAATAAGAACATTTTCCATATCAAGTTAGTTAGTCAGATAAAACAACCGTACGATTGACAAGATATCGACACGTAATTAAGACTACATCGGTTACTGTAGTTTTGTTTCTTTGAGGTTTATAGACATACCGTGATTTTTATTTGGACAAAATAACAAAATGGCGGAAGGCAGAGAACTGATACTCAAAATTTAAAATCGATGGTGATCTCTTATCTAGCGGAATAAAACTTTAATATTTATAAATTTGAGCATTTTTATACAGAATGGACATAATATCAATTTTTGATTTTTTTGCGAAGTTTCCCTTTAAAGCTATGTCTTAGAACATGTAGAATGTTTGTTTTGAAAACATTTATTTGGCTTAAACTCCTTTAATGTACCTTCATTTTGATTTGAATTTTATTTTTAGTTATAACTTTATATACTTCTTTTCATAATTATATAAATTACCTTTGCTATCTAAATGCCTAATTTTTATTGATATATGGATGAATCTACAAATTAACTATAAAAATATAAAATTATTATAATATATTAACATGTTTTAAACATTCATGCATACATATTTTTGAACAGGTGAACTTGGTAAACTTGAAATGTTACATGAAGGAATTCTACACAAATGCATTAAACAGCTTTTGGAGAAGAAGAAAAGTGTTCCGATCAGAGATATGGCAGAAGACTTTGAATGCCTCTGTCAGATAATGAGAACCATTGGCCGTCGTCTTGATACATCTAAGGCAAAGGTAAGAAGAGTGTTTAGATCTGAGATATGGCAGAAGACTTTGAATGCCTCTGTCAGATAATGAGAACAATTGGCCGTCGTCTTGATAGATCTAAGGCAAAGGTACATTTCTTATCACATTACATTGTCAGATAATGAGAACAATTGGCAGTCGTCTTGATACATGTAAGGCAAAGGTACATTTTTTTTCACATAACATTGAAACTATTGTTGGAATTTATTTTCAACCTACACAAAAAAAGTGTATCAACATAATTGAATTAAAATTTAGAATTTTACACCTCCTTTCTCTTAAATGGGCTTGTACTGGGGAAAATCTTAAAAAGAGTAATGAACTTTTATTCTTAAAGAAGTTAAAATGGCAAAGCAACAAGTTACCCAAGACCAGAATTTTTACATCACCTGGGACGAAAGTCAGTTACACAAGACTGCAAAGAGGATGTTTGCTTGATAGCAGTAAAGCATGAAACAGAGATTTTGTAAAACTGTGTGTCTATTTTTGTTAGTATTTGTCATGTTCCATTTTTAGATAAAAATTAAAAGAATTTATTTAAATTAAAAAAATAGTTTGACAGGGAAATTCTGAATTAGTAAAAATCAGTAAGGACATGCTAGGATGATAATTTATTTTTTGTTTCAGTCATGGATGGACCAATACTTTGAAAGGATTAGAAGTTTTTCAATGCATGATGAATTACCTTCAAGGATTAGATTTATGCTTCAAGATATAGGAGAATTGAGAAATAATAAAGTAAGTCTCATTTCAAGATATAGGAGTCAGGAGAATTGAGAAATAATAAAGTAAGTCTCATTTCAAGATATAGGAGAATTGAGAAATAATAAAGTAAGTCTCATTTCAAGTACAAAAATGAAAATAAACAAACAATTATAGTTGACTACCAGTGTAGTGGTGTTAAAACACCAATAATCAATGAATCAATCTTTTATTTTTTGTCTTGTGTTAAACACCAACAATTAATGAATCAATCTTTTATTTTTATACGACCGCAAATTTTGAAAAAATTTTCGTCGTATATTGCTATCACGTTGGCGTCGTCGTCGTCGTCGTCGTCGTCGTCGTCCGAATACTTTTAGTTTTCGCACTCTAACTTTAGTAAAAGTGAATAGAAATCTATGAAATTTTAACACAAGGTTTATGACCATAAAAGGAAGGCTGGTATTGATTTTGGGAGTTTTGGTCCCAACATTTTAGGAATTAGGGGCCAAAAAGGGCCCAAATAATCATTTCTTGGTTTTCGCACTATAACTTTAGTTAAAGTTAATAGAAATCTATGAAATTTTGACACAAGGTTTATAACCACAAAATAAAGGTTGGGATTGATTTTTGGAGTTTTATTTTCAACAGTTTAGGAATTAGGGGCCAAAAAAGGGCCCAAATAAGCATTATTCTTGGTTTTCGCACAATAACTTTAGTTAAAGTAAATAGAAATCAATGAAATTTAAACACAATGTTTATGACCACAAAAGGAAGGTTGGTATTGATTTTGGGAGTTTCGGTCCCAACAGTTTAGGAATTAGGGGCCAAAAAGGGACCCAAATAAGCATTTTTCTTGGTTTTCGCACCATAGCGTTAGTATAAGTAAATAGAAATCTATGAAATTTAAACACAAGGTTTATGACTATAAAAGGAAGGTTGGTATTGATTTTGGAAGTTTTGGTCCCAACAGTTAAGAAAAAAGGGGCCCAAAGGGTCCAAAATTAAACTTTGTTTGATTTCATCAAAATTGAATAATTGGGGTTCTTTAATATGCCGAATCTAACTGTGTATGTAGATTCTTAATTTTTGGTCCCGTTTTCAAATTGGTCTACATTAAGGTCCAAAGGGTCAAAAATTAAACTTAGTTTGATTTTAACAAAAATTGAAACCTTGGGGTTCTTTGATATGCTGAATCTAAAAATGTACTTAGATTTTTGATTATTGGCCCAGTTTTCAAGTTGGCCCAAATCGGGGTCCAAAATTAAACATTGTTTGATTTCATCAAAAATTGAATAATTGGGGTTCTTTGATATGCCAAATCTAACTGTGTATGTAGATTCTTAATTTTTGGTCCAGTTTTAAAATTGGTCTAAATTAAAGTGCAAAGGGTCCAAAATTAAACTAAGTTTGATTTTAACAAAAATTAAATTCTTGGGCCTCTTTGATATGCTGAATCTAAACATGTACTTAGATTTTTGATTATGGGCCCAGTTTTCAAGTTGGTCCAAATCAGGATCTAAAATTATTATATTAAGTATTGTGCAATAGCAAGTCTTTTCAATTGCACAGTATTGTGCAATGGCAAGAAATATCTAATTTCACAATATTGTGAAATAGCAAATTTTTTTTTAATTAAGAATTATCTTTCTTTGTCCAGTATAGTAAGCAAGAAATATCTGCAAGAATTTTTTTTAATTGGAGTTATCTTTCTTTGTCCAGAATCAACTTAAATCTTTGTTATATACAATATACAATGTATATTCACTTTTTACTACCAACTGATAAATTTGAATAATCTTTACCATTCAGTGATAACAAGCAGTTTTTTTACATCTTAATATTTTATGATGTATTTAAATGAGTAGTAATTGTTGCAAACTCCATTAGAATATTTTAATTGAAATTAGTTTTGGAATAAGGGGAAAGGGGGATGTGATTAAAAAATTGGGTTCAATTTTTCTCATTTGAAATTTCATAAATAAAAAGAAAATTTCTTTAAACATTTTTTTGAGAGGATTAATATTCAACAGCATAGTGAATTGCTCTAAGAGAAAACAAAAATTTTAAGTTCATTTGAATACATTCATTCTGTGTCAGAAACCTATGCTGTGTCAACTATTTAATCACAATCCAAATTTAGAGCGGAATCCAGCTTGAATGTTGTGTCCATACTTGCCCCAACCGTTCAGGGTTCAACCTCTGCGGTCGTATAAAGCTACGCCCTGCGGAGCATCTGGTTACATCATGTTTTTAAATGAGTAGTAATTGTTGCAAACTCCATTAGAATATTTTAATTGAAATTAGTTTTGGAATAAGGGAAAGGGGGATGTGAATAAAAAATTGGGTTAAATTTTTCTCATTTGAAATTTCATAAATAAAAAGAAAATTTCTTCAAACATTTTTTTGAGAGGATTAATATTCAACAGCATAGTGAATTGCTCTAAGAGAAAACAAAAATTTTAAGTTCATTTGAATACATTCATTCTGTGTCAGAAACCTATGCTGTGTCAACTATTTAATCACAATCCAAATTTAGAGCGGAATCCAGCTTGAATGTTGTGTCCATACTTGCCCCAACCGTTCAGGGTTCAACCTCTGCGGTCGTATAAAGCTACGCCCTGCGGAGCATCTGGTTTGTCTTGTGTTAAACACCAATAATCAATGAATCAATCTTTATACGACCGCAAATTTTGAAAAAATTTTCGTCGTATATTGCTATCACGTTGGCGTCGTCGTCGTCATCGTCGTCGTCGTCGTCGTCGTCGTCGTCGTCGTCGTCCGAATACTTTTAGTTTTCGCACTCTAACTTTAGTAAAAGTGAATAGAAATCTATGAAATTTTAACACAAGCTTTATGACCATAAAAGGAAGGCTGTTATTGATTTTGGGAGTTTTGGTCCCAACATTTTAGGAATTAGGGGCCAAAAAGGGCCCAAATAAGCATTTTCTTGGTTTTCGCACTATAACTTTAGTTTAAGTTAATAGAAATCTATGAAATTTTGACACAAGGTTTATGACCACAAAAGAAAGGTTGGGATTGATTTTGGGAGTTTTGGTTTCAACAGTTTAGGAATTAGGGGCCAAAAAAGGGCCCAAATAAGCATTATTCTTGGTTTTCGCACAATAACTTTAGTTAAAGTAAATAGAAATCAATGAAATTTAAACACAATGTTTATGACCACAAAAGGAAGGTTGGTATTGATTTTGGGAGTTTCGGTCCCAACAGTTTAGGAATAAGGGGCCAAAAAGGGACCCAAATAAGCATTTTTCTTGGTTTTCGCACCATAGCGTTAGTATAAGTAAATAGAAATCTATGAAATTTAAACACAAGGTTTATGACTATAAAAGGAAGGTTGGTATTGATTTTGGGAGTTTTGGTCCCAACAGTTAAGGAAAAAGGGGCCTAAAGGGTCCAAAATTAAACTTTGTTTGATTTCATCAAAATTGAATAATTGGGGTTCTTTAATATGCCGAATCTAACTGTGTATGTAGATTCTTAATTTTTGGTCCCGTTTTCAAATTGGTCTACATTAAGGTCCAAAGGGTCCAAAATTAAACTTAGTTTGATTTTAACAAAAATTGAAACCTTGGGGTTCTTTGATATGCTGAATCTAAACATGTACTTAGATTTTTGATTATGGGCCCAGTTTTCAAGTTGGTCCAAATCAGGATCTAAAATTATTATATTAAGTATTGTGCAATAGCAAGTCTTTTCAATTGCACAGTATTGTGCAATGGCAAGAAATATCTAATTTCACAATATTGTGAAATAGCAAAATTTTTTTTAATTAAGAGTTATCTTTCTTTGTCCAGTATAGTAAGCAAGAAATATCTGCAAGATTTTTTTTTAATTGGAGTTATCTTTCTTTGTCCAGAATCAACTTAAATCTTTGTTATATACAATATACAATGTATATTCACTTTTTACTACCAACTGATAAATTTAAATAATCTTTACCATTCAGTGATAACAAGCAGTTTTTTTACATCTTAATATTTTATGATGTATTTAAATGAGTAGTAATTGTTGCAAACTCCATTAGAATATTTTAATTGAAATTAGTTTTGGAATAAGGGGAAAGGGGGATGTGATTAAAAAATTGGGTTCAATTTTTCTCATTTGAAATTTCATAAATAAAAAGAAAATTTCTTTAAACATTTTTTTGAGAGGATTAATATTCAACAGCATAGTGAATTGCTCTAAGAGAAAACAAAAATTTTAAGTTCATTTGAATACATTCATTCTGTGTCAGAAACCTATGCTGTGTCAACTATTTAATCACAATCCAAATTTAGAGCGGAATCCAGCTTGAATGTTGTGTCCATACTTGCCCCAACCGTTCAGGGTTCAACCTCTGCGGTCGTATAAAGCTACGCCCTGCGGAGCATCTGGTTACATCATGTTTTTAAATGAGTAGTAATTGTTGCAAACTCCATTAGAATATTTTAATTGAAATTAGTTTTGGAATAAGGGAAAGGGGGATGTGAATAAAAAATTGGGTTAAATTTTTCTCATTTGAAATTTCATAAATAAAAAGAAAATTTCTTCAAACATTTTTTTGAGAGGATTAATATTCAACAGCATAGTGAATTGCTCTAAGAGAAAACAAAAATTTTAAGTTCATTTGAATACATTCATTCTGTGTCAGAAACCTATGCTGTGTCAACTATTTAATCACAATCCAAATTTAGAGCGGAATCCAGCTTGAATGTTGTGTCCATACTTGCCCCAACCGTTCAGGGTTCAACCTCTGCGGTCGTATAAAGCTACGCCCTGCGGAGCATCTGGTTTGTCTTGTGTTAAACACCAATAATCAATGAATCAATCTTTTATTCTTTGTCTTGTGTTAAACACCAACAATCAATGAATTAATCTTTTATTCTTTGTCTTGTGTTAAACACCAACAATCAATGAATCAATCTTTGATTCTTTGTCTTGTGTTAAACACCAACAATCAATGAATCAATCTTTTATTCTTTGTCTTGTGTTAAACACCAACAATCAATGAATCAATCTTTTATTCTTTGTCTTGTGTTAAACACCAACAATCAATGAATCAATCTTCTATTCTTTGTCTTATGGGAATTTTATTTTTTATTATGTCATTATATTTTTTAAATGAACTGTTATTTATATTCCAGTGGGTTCCAAGACATGTTTCTAAGGATAATGGACCGAGAACGATAACTGAGATACGTCTTGAAGCATCTGATGTAAGAATCACAACTTTCATTTGTATAACTTCTGAATATAACATACACTTATAAGTTTGGATGATAAAGGAAGTAAATATTTCAGTGTTTACAGTGATCTGATTTTGTATCATAATAATTTTGTAAATTTGTATCACTAAACATTCATATTAAAATCACTTCTGTTGAGTAAAATGAAAAACATCATATCCCAAAACCTGACATTATCTTTTGTTTGTATGTGAGTAATTTTCAGAAATAGAACTAGGAGTAAATTTTTTAAATCTTTTTTTTTATCTTACAAACTGATCATAATTGACCAATGCACTATAACCATTGATAACTTGGCTATTTTCAGGAATTTGGTGAGTACATTCCAACCAAACAAGGAAGATTTACAGGACATGGACATATGAATGGTGGACTGCCACCACAATGGGGGAGTAACCTGACAGATCTGTTTGGAATGTCAGGACCAGGAATGGTTATGGGTAAGTTGTACATATGAATGGTGGACTGCCACCACAATGGGGGAGTAACCTGACAGATCTGTTTGGAATGTCAGGACCAAGAATGGTTATGGGTAAGTTGTACATATGAATGGTGGACTGCCACCACAATGGGGGAGTAACCTGACAGATCTGTTTGGAATGTCAGGACCAGGAATGGTTATGGGTAAGTTGTACATATGAATGGTGGACTGCCACCACAATGGGGGAGTAACCTGACAGATCTGTTTGGAATGTCAGGACCAGGAATGGTTATGGGTAAGTTGTACATATGAATGGTGGACTGCCACAACAATGGGGGAGTAACCTGACAGATCTGTTTGGAATGTCGGGACCAGGAATGGTTATGGGTAAGTTGTACATATGAATGGTGGACTGCCACCACAATGGGGGAGTAACCTGACAGATCTGTTTGGAATGTCAGGACCAGGAATGGTTATGGGTAAGTTGTACATATGAATGGTGGACTGCCACCACAATGGGGGAGTAACCTGACAGATCTGTTTGGAATGTCAGGACCAGGAATGGTTATGGGTAAGATGTACATATGAATGGTGGACTGCCACCACAATGAAGGAGTAACCTGACAGATCTGTTTGGAATGTCAGGACCAGGAATGGTTATGGGTAAGTTGTACATATGAATGATGGGCTGCCACCACAGTGGGGCAGTAACTTGACAGATCTGTTTGGAATGTCAGGACCAGGAATGGTTATGGGTAAGTTGTACATATGAATGGTGGACTGCCACCACAATGGGGGAGTAACCTGACAGATCTGTTTGGAATGTCAGGACCAGGAATGGTTATGGGTAAGTTGTACATATGAATGGTGGACTGCCACCACAATGGGGGAGTAACCTGACAGATCTGTTTGGAATGTCAGGACCAGGAATGGTTATGGGTAAGTTGTACATATGAATGGTGGACTGCCACCACAATGGGGGAGTAACCTGACAGATCTGTTTGGAATGTCAGGACCAGGAATGGTTATGGGTAAGATGTACATATGAATGGTGGACTGCCACCACAATGAAGGAGTAACCTGACAGATCTGTTTGGAATGTCAGGACCAGGAATGGTTATGGGTAAGTTGTACATATGAATGGTGGACTGCCACCACAATGGGGGAGTAACCTGACAGATCTGTTTGGAATGTCAGGACCAGGAATGGTTATGGGTAAGTTGTACATATGAATGGTGGACTGCCACCACAATGGGGGAGTAACCTGACAGATCTGTTTGGAATGTCAGGACCAGGAATGGTTATGGGTAAGTTGTACATATGAATGGTGGACTGCCACCACAATGAAGGAGTAACCTGACAGATCTGTTTGGAATGTCAGGACCAGGAATGGTTATGGGTAAGTTGTACATATGAATGATGGGCTGCCACCACAGTGGGGCAGTAACTTGACAGATCTGTTTGGAATGTCAGGACCAGGAATGGTTATGGGTAAGTTATACATATGAATGGTGGACTGCCACCACAGTGGGGCAGTAACCTGACAGATCTGTTTGGAATGTCAGGATCAGGAATGGTTATGGGTAAATTATACCTATGAATGATGGACTGCCACCACAGTGAGTCTGACAGATCTGTTTGTAATGTCAGGATCAAGCATGGTTATGGGTAAGATGTACATTATTCTGAGAGATCACACAGGAACCAATAATTGTTAGAAACAAGTCATCGGATATTCTCATTACTAGCTTTCAGTAAAATGTTTAGTACAATCCAGTATCAAGGGCCGTGAGGATATCAATTAAGAAATTTATGAATAATTTTAAATGTTGACAGCACAATTGAATTTTGACAACTCATACCTTTTATCTATTAAACTTATATTCTAATTTATACATTTTATTTATTGAAAAACATTAAAAGCAAATTTGTGAAACTTAGTTATAGCAATTAGTAAGCTAAGAATACATATAGATTGTTAAAAGAACATAAGAATTTAAAAATGCACATTTAGCTTAAAATTGTGTTTGCAGGTCAAAATGTTAATTTTTAATTTGTACATTTCAGGGACAATAGGCACAGGGACTGGACCGGGGGTTATAAATGATTCACCAGGATACATGCCCAAACAAAAACAGGGATATGTCAACTACAACAAACAAAATCAGAACATGATGGGAAGGACAGGGAACCAGAGACAGAATGGTACGACAGGTAACCAGTCAGGGAGACTGTCACCACAAGCTCAACCTACACAACAGCAACAACAACAAAGAAAACAAGGTATAAATACCACCACTAAGCGAATCTTAACATTTCTAAATTTTCTGAAACAAGGACTTTGATTGTATCAATTATATAGTCCATAGAATCATTTGGCACTTAAATTTGCTGCATAATCTTCCTGGGCAAATATCTATTAGGTTTCAACTTCTAAGACCACTCAGGCACAGAAGCCCTTCTCTAACATCTAAATGGCTTATTGGTTAAGTTTGAGTTGTTATGTTGGGTCTGTTTCACAGAAACTATAAGCAATAGATCATTGATAATACTGATTCTATGTTATATTTGTATTATAAGTTTTAACTTTGAGACTTCCAACTATTTTGCCTGCTTTACTGATCATGATCATTAAAGTAGGTAACATATATCATTGTGTGCACTCCTGTTTCCATAAGAAAACCCTACATATGGGTTAATTTGCACATACTTTTATTCTTATATGAAATTTAAAAAGAAAAATCCTCTCAGTTTACATTTAAATTGATGCTACCCTTTTTTGTTTAAGATCATTTTTATGCCCCACCTAAAATAGTAGAGGGGCATTATGTTTTCTGGTCTGTGGCTCCGTTCGTCCATCTGTTCGTTCGTCCGTCGGTGCGTCCGTTCGTCCTGCTTCAGGTTAAAGTTTTTAGTCAAGGTAGTTTTTGATGAAGCTGAAGTTCAATCAACTTGAAACTTAGTACACTTGTTGCTTATGATATGATCTTTCTAATTTTAAAACAAAATTAGACTTTTGACCCCAATTTCACGGTCAACTAAACATAGAAAATGAAAGTGGGAGTTACAGGTTAAAGTTTTTGGTCAAGGCAGTTTTTGATGAAACTGAAGTCCAATCAACTTAAAACTTAGTACATATGTTCCCTATAGTATAATCTTTCTAATTTTAATGCCAAATTAGATTTTTATCAAATTTTACCTTCCATGGAACATGTAAAATGATAGTGCGAGTGGGGCATCCGTGTACTTTGGACACATTCTTGTTTAAGAATGCATTTTAGTAAAAGGACATCCCTGGTGGTTGTTTAAACTACAAATAAGTGTTGGAAATCTGTCTGAAATTTAAACTTAAGGATTACACAGGGGTTCTTATTTTCACAATTGCATTGAAATAGCATTTGTCCTGTATGTCAGCATCAATTTGTTTTTGGTGATGACAACGAATCCAACATTTGCTTTTCATCACCACTGTACACCACATATACTTATATGCTTATGGCTCTGGTCTGGCTGTAATTTAACATCCTAGAATTTAGATTATTATATTCATGTAGATTCTGCCACTGTATCGAGTGTGATACGATATTTATCCACTCAAGACAGTTAAATTTTCAAAATTAAAACTCCAGGCTTGCAGAGCTTTTTAAGTATTTAAACTTTTAACTGTCGCAAGTGAATAAATATTGTATTGCACAAGATTTGGTGGTGGAATCTGTTTGTCTAACAATTTTTAAAAGAAATGCAGACAAATCCAATCCTTCTACAAAAAGAGGTGCTCTTTTCATCCATCTGACATCATCAGGTATGGTCACCTCTTTCATGATGTCACAATAGGAAATTCAGAGAAAAGAGGGAAAATTTGATGTCATAATTGATGATAATTGACTTTTGACCAACGAAGAAATGAGTTCAAACAAACCACAGGTTGATTAAATGAAAATAATCAATGGGTCAGAAAAAGGATAAATCATGGAAGAATTGGAAAAATATTTATATATATGATTATCAAAATTATTGTGTCAATTATAAGAATTATTGTAACATATTACTTTGCTCTT